>NC_034176.2:19762177-19839677 GCF_002021735.2 Oncorhynchus kisutch | reverse complement strand
TGGGAAGGAGGGACGGAAAGCAGAGGGACGGTAAAAGAGAGAGGGAGTAGGAGACTGGGAAGGAGGGAGGGAAAGCAGAGGGACGGTAAAAGAGAGAGGGAGTAGGAGACTGGGAAGGAGGGAGGGAAAGCAGAGGGACGGTAAAAGAGAGAGGGAGTAGGAGACTGGGAAGGAGGGAGGGAAAGCAGAGGGACGGTAAAAGAGAGAGGGAGTAGGAGACCGGGAAGGAGGGAGGGAAAGCAGAGGGAGGGTAAAAGAGAGAGGGAGTAGGAGACCGGGAAGGAGGGAGGGAAAGCAGAGGGAGGGTAAAAGAGAGAGGGAGTAGGAGACCGGGAAGGAGGGAGGCAGGGAAAGCAGAGGGAGGGTAAAAGAGAGAGGGAATGCGGCAGTTCCTCCAGATTTTGTCGCATGATGACATGTGTGTGAAGGGCACCTTGCAGCTCCATGTATGAGCTGCGTGTTCGCAATGCCAGAGCGCACTATGAACCCCCGCCACATGGTCATAAATCTATTCCTCTAATCCCTCTATCCTTCGCCCTTTCCCCTCTATCACATCGCCAAACCCATCTCCCCCTATACATGGCTTCATTTGGTGGAGCACCAGGATTTCAGCTGGCTTTCACTCCCGCCTCCCCTCAGGCGATGATGCAATATAGTATCTCTCTCTCTCCTTCTCTCCCTCTCTTTCTCTCTATTTTTTAAAAAGCCCTTCAGACACCAAAGATGCGAGAGAAATGGCAAATAATTTAACTCAAACATTATTATTTATTTAGACGCTAGCTCGTTCATTATTTTTCCGCTACTGAGATGGCACACATTGTCCCCTTGGAATGGGCTGTGTGATCTCCTGGAGCAAGAGAAATGGGCATACTGTATGTGTGTGTTAGGGTTATCTCTTGTCCTGTGTACCTCTAACATAAACTTTGTTAGATGACACATCTTTGTATCTATCCCATCATGGTGTGTGTGAGCAGCGCCATTGAGGCATCTCCATTTTAAAGTAGTGAATGTTCTTCTTCTACTAAGTCTATGAGTTGATGAACAAACTGCTACCTGAGGTGTGTTGTTTGAACAGGTATAAAGGTTGGTGGTTTACTGCCACCTGCAGTTTTGGAATGTTTTCTCACAAGTATAATTCATTGGTTGATCCCTCCTGATGACCTGGATATAATTTTGTGATCTGTCCTTAATCCATTGGAAGTCCTCAATGGCAATGTCCATGTAAAAACAGGTTATTTTGCAAACAGTAATCTCTATCTATATCTACGGTCTCTACATGAGTCTGTGTATGAATATTCATTATTGTGTTTAATGTGTGAATAATGTAAGTATCTGCATACTATATCATCTGCATGATATAAACCCAGCAAAAAAAGAAACCGCCTCTCACTGTCAACTGCATTTATTTTCAGCAAACTTATTTGTATGAACATAACAAGATTCAACAACTGGGACATAAACTGAACAAGTTCCACAGGCATTTGACTAACATAAATGGAATAATGTGTCCCTGAACAAAAGGGGAGGGGGGGTCAAAATCAAAAGTAACAGTCAGTATCTGGTGTGGCCACCAGCTGCATTAAGTATTGCAGTGCATCTCCTCCTCATGGACTGCACCAGATTTGCCCGTTCTTGCTGTGAGATGTTACCCCACTCTTCCACCAAGGCACCTGCAAGTTCCCGGACAATTCTGGGGGGAATGGTCCTAGACGTCACCCTCTGATCCAACAGGTCCCAGAGGTGCTCAATGGGATTGAGATCTGGGCTCTTCGCTGGCCATGGAAAAACACTGACATTCCTGTCTTGCAAGAAATCACGCACAGAATGAGCAGTATGGCTGGTGGCATTGTCATGCTGGAAGGTCATGTCAGGATGAGCCTGCAGGAAGGGTACCACATGAGGGAGGAGGAGGTCTTCCATGTATCGCACAGCATTGAGATTACCTGCAATGACAACAAGCTCAGTCCGATGATTCTCTGACACACCGCCCCAGACCATGACGGACCCGCCACCTCCAAATTGATCCTGCTCCAGAGTACAGTCCTCGTTGTAACACTCATTCCTTCGACGATAAACGCGGATCCGACCATCACCCCTAGTGAGACAAAACCACGACTCGTTAGTGAAGAGCACTTTTTGCCAGCCCTGTCTGGTCCAGCGACGGTGGGTTTGTACCCATATGTGACGTACAACAGGCCTACAAGCCCTCAGTCCAGCCTCTCTCAGCCTATTGCGGACAGTCTGAGCACTGATGGAGGGATTGTGTGTTCCTGGTGTAACTCGGGCAGTTCTTGTTGCCATCCTGTACCTGTCCCGCAGGTGTGATGTTCAGATGTACCGATCCTGTGCAGGTGATGTTACACGTGGTCTGTCTGTCCTGTCTCCCTGTAAGCGCTGTCTTAGGTGTCTCACAGTACGGACATTGCAATTTATTGCCCTGGCCACATCTGCAGTCCTCATGCCTCCTTGCAGCATGCCTAAGGTATGTTCACGCAGATGAGAAGGGACCCTGGGAATCTTTATTTTGGTGTTTGTCAAAGTCAGTTTAAAGGCCTTTAGTGTCCTAAGTTTTCATAACTGTGACCTGAATTGCCTACCATCTGTAAGCTGTTAGTGTCTTAATGACCATTCCACAGGTGCATGTTAATGAATTGTTTATGGTTCATTGAACAAACATGGGTAATAGTGTTTAAACCCTTTACAATGAATATCTGTGATGTTATTTGGATTTTTACGAATTATCTTTGAAAGACAGGGTTCTGAAAAAGGGACATTTCTTTTTCTGCTGAGATTACATGGATGAATCTGTCAATCTGTGAGAGAGTGCATGGTGTGTAATTGAAAGGCCTCCAGGTGAAATTGGAGAGTAAATTAGATGTGATGGTATCGATCCAAGTCTTCATTGCCTGTATAAGAACAGATTATTGAAATGTGTGTGTTAATGTTGTGTGTATGTTGTCTTTGCGTGTGTGTGTGTGTGTGTGTGTGTGTGTGTGTGTGTGTGTGTGTGTGTGTGTGTGTTTGGGGGGTGGAGTGAGAGAGTGAGTGAGTGAGGGGAATGAGGGAATGAGTGAAGGCCAGTGTGTGGTCAGAGAGAGATTATTTCAGTGAAGGTTATTGATGACCTGTGGAGTCAGGACTGGACTGGACCATCTATGTCCAAGTGACTATGGCAATTTCACTATGGGAGACACTAACAAGCAACCCTGCAAGCCATCTGCTCAACCAAAACATTATAATCAAGGATGTGTGTGTGTGCCAGGCGTGCACTGTATCACTGAATGTCTGTGTTTATGACCATAATGCCACACAATCAGTGTCCATCACTAGGGGCTTAGATTTCCCTCTAATGCAGGAATATGAAACACACCCCTCCTCTTCTCCATTTGTATCCTACAGGGAAATGTTTACTTGAGTGCAAGTTTACATACACCTTAGCCAAATACATTTAAACTCAGTTATTCACAATTCCTGACATTTAATCCCAGTAAAAAGTCCCTGTCAGTTAGGATCACCACTTTATTTTAAGAATGTGAAACGCCAGAATAATAGTAGAGAGAATGATTTATTTCAGCTTTTATTTCATTCATCATATTCCCAGTAGGCACTCAATTCGTATTTGGTAGCATTGCCTTTAAATTGTTTAACTTGGGTCAAATGTTTCGGGTAGCCTTCCACAAGCTTCCCACAATAAGTTGGGTGAATTTTGGCTCATTCCTCCTGACAGAACTGGTGAAACTGAGTCAGGTTTGTAGGCCTCCTTGCTCACACATGCTTTTTCAATTCTGCTCACAATTCTGGCCACTCCAATACCTTGACTTTGTTGTCCTTAAGCCATTTTGCCACAACTTTGGAAGTATGCTTGTGGCCATTGTCCATTTGGAAGACCAAGCTTTAACTTCCTGACTGATGTCTTGAGATGTTGCTTCAATATATCCACATAATTTTCCTACCTCATGATGCCATCTATTTTGTAAAGTGCAACAGTCCCTCCTGCAGCAAAGCACCCCACAACATGATGCTGCCACCCCCGTGCTTCACGGTTGGGATGGTGTTCTTCGGCTTGCAAGCCTTCCCCTTTTTCCTCCAAACATTACGATGGTCATTATGGCCAAACAGTTCTATTTTTGTTTCATCAGACCAGAGGACATTTCTCCAAAAAGTACAATCTTTGTTCCCATGTGCTGTTGCAAACCGTAGTCTGGCTTTTTTTATGGCGGTTTTGGGGCAGTGGCTTCTTCCTTGCTGGGCAGCCTTTCAGGTTATGTCGATATAGGACTCGTTTTACTGTAGGTATAGATACTTTTGTACCTGTTTCCTCCAGCATCTTCACAAGGTCCTTTGCTGTTGTTCTGGGATTGATTTGCACTTTTCGCACCAATGTACGTTCATCTCTCGGAGACAGAAAGCATCTTCTTCCTGAGCGGTATGACGACTGCATGGTCCCACGGTGTTTATACTTGTGTACTATTGTTTGTACAGATAAACGTGGTACCTTCAGGCGTTTGGTCTTAGCTGATTTCCTTTGATTTTCCCATGATGTTAAGGAAAGAGGCACTGAGTTTGAAGGTAGGCCTTGAAATACATCCACAGGTACACCTCCAATTGACTCAAATTATGTCAATTAGACTATCAGAAGCTTCTAAAGCCATGACATCATTTTCTGGAATTTTCCAAGCTGTTTAAAGGCACAGTCAATTTGGTGTATGTCAACTGTGATCCACTGGAATTGTGATAAAGTGAATTATAAGTTAAATAATCTGTCTGTAAGCAATTGTTGGAAAAATTACTTGTGTCATGCACGAAGAAGATGTCCTAACCGACTTCTCAAAACTATAGTTTGTTAACAAGAAATTTGTAGAGTGGTTGAAAAATGAGTTTTAATGACTCCAACCTAAGTGTATGGTAACTTCTGACTTTAACTCTATATATTTAGTAGTGATGTGTGCGTGCACAGGCCACCATACATGTTTTTCAGAAATGCCCCAACTTTTAATACCGATTGTCAACAGTCTTTGTGAAGCAAGTATTTATATCTCATTCAATAGATGATTGGCATATTTTGACACTTGAAGAGCTTGATAAGGTTATTTCTGCAAAAAGATGATTCTGAGATGAGATAACTTTTATGTTCTGACCACTCATTTGTTTGCATGATGTAAGCAATTTCTATTTGTATTCTTTTGAGCTTAAGAACATGAATGTGAGTATTTAGAGTACTGTATAGGTAGAGAACAAGGATATGTCAATAACAACATGAATTGGAGTATTTAGAGTACTGTATAGGTAGATAACAAGGAAATGTCAATAACAACATGCATGTAAGTATTTAGGGTACTGTATAGGTAGAGAACAAGGATATGTCAATAACAACACGAATTGGAGTATTTAGAGTACTGTATAGGTAGAGAACAAGGATATGTCAATAACAACATGAACTGGAGTATTTAGAGTACTGTTTAGGTAGAGAACAAGGATATGTCAATAACAACATGAATTGGAGTATTTAGAGTACTGTTTAGGTAGAGAACAAGGATATGTCAATAACAACACGAATTTGAGTATTTAGAGTACTGTATAGGTAGAGAACAAGGATATGTCAATAACAACATGAATTGGAGTATTTAGAGTACTGTATAGGTAGAGAACAAGGATATGTCAATAACAACACGAATTTGAGTATTTAGAGTACTGTTTAGGTAGAGAACAAGGATATGTCAATAACAACACGAATTTGAGTATTTAGAGTACTGTATAGGTAGAGAACAAGGATATGTCAATAACAACATGAATTGGAGTATTTAGAGTACTGTATAGGTAGAGAACAAGGATATGTCAATAACTCCATTTGGACAAAAATGCAGATAGAACTTTCATGCCTATTGATTGACACGTGTCGCTCGACTAGGACTGATGAAGAAGACAGGCCATTGACAGCCATCACACTAAAGCGTTGAGGAGAGGGCAGAGGAAGAAGAGATAAACTAGTAAGAAGCACCCCTTTTAAGTGAGATTGGATGCTTTTTGATCATGGTGCTAGTGCATATTTAAACACTCAACATGACTAGGAATCAAGAGAATGCTCTTCACGGCCAAATGGCTCAGGCTGATAGGAAGACATTCCTCTTAATTTAGCAGGGAAATATTTCCCCTCACACCAGCCCACTGCCAACTCTCCCCTCACACCAGCCCCCCGCCAATCCTGCCTGTAGGTGGCCTACTCTCCCCTCACACCAGCCCCCCGCCAACCCTCCCCTCACACCAGTCCCCTGCCGACCCTGCCTGTAGGTGGCCTCCTCTTCTCTCCCCTCCACCAGTCTCAACACAAGCCCTGTGACCCACTTCACTGCTCCTACTGCTTAACCTAATTATGTTGCCTCTCTATCCATCTGTCTCTCTGTCTCTCTTTCTTTCTATTAGGGATTGGAATTGCCAGGGACGTCAAGATATGATATTATCACGATACTATGATATGTATTATGATTCTCAAGATTCTATATGTATTAATATTTGATACTGCAATTTTATTACGATTCGATGTTACAAACGTATTGGTCAATCCCAGGAAACCAAAATTGTTTCCGTGAAAGTTCTCAGAACATTTGTTAGGTCGCGGGAAATGTTCTCATAACACAAAAGTTGTCCAGTTGTGCTGATGATTATAGAGGGTTAACAATCTGGTTGCAGATCCAAAGATTGTAGGTTCAATCCCACATATTCTGACAATTATAGAGGGTTAACAATCTGGTTGCAGATCCAAAGATTGTAGGTTCAATCCCACATATTCTGATGATTATAGAGGGTTAACAATCTGGTTGCAGATCCAAAGATTGTAGGTTTAATCCCACATATTCTGATGATTATAGAGGGTTAACAATCTGGTTGCAGATCCAAAGATTGTAGGTTCAATCCCACATATCCTGATGATTATAGAGGGTTAACAATCTGGTTGCAGATCCAAAGATTGTAGGTTCAATCCCACATATTCTGATGATTATAGAGGGTTAACAATCTGGTTGCAGATCCAAAGATTGTAGGTTCAATCCCACATATTCTGATGATTATAGAGGGTTAACAATCTGGTTGCAGATCCAAAGATTGTAGGTTCAATCCCACATATTCTTTAAACGTGTTCCTTAAAAAAAAAATGAGTGAAATTGAGGCTCAAATACATTCTTCTAAAAGAGAGGATTTATTTTAATGAAATGCAGAATTAAGACTAACTGTAAAAAAATCAAACAATATAATTCCTACTTTGAGACACTTGACATCATCGCCCCCGTTTGATTGTTAATGATCAGAAAAGCAAAAGTGATCCTAGATCAGCACAGTCTTGGATACCTTGTAAATATGTGCTGCATATAAAGAGGATGGGTGAAGTGATGTTGAATAACTCAGGTTAATTATGTCTAAGAAGGCTAAGAAGGAAGCATGGAATTCCTGAATGCCCATACAGCCATGTGCTATATACTGAAAAAAGAAGATGTAAATGTCATTCCCTGGTGGCAAAAAGGATAAAAGATCAACCAGGAACCAACCATCTCAGGTTCAAACCCCATATGTGCAGATTGTCAACATAGAAAGTGTAAGAAAGATGTTTTTAATGTTTGAATGCTGTTCAAAAGTCCTATGGATGAAATGAAAGTGCTGTGTGTCTATACCACCTTGTAGTGGGCCTACAATGCAAATGGCCATTTCATCTGTTGAGAAACATGATGGGGATGTATTCCAATCTGCATTAAGTAAATACACATTTGCACGCTGAGAATGTTGTGGTAATATTAAGTCAAACTTAAAAATACACTTTTCTAAATGTTCTTGAAATGTTCTGAGGACCTACAAAACAAGGTAGACATGTGTATTACATGAAAATCAATGGCATATTATGTTAAACCTAAAACAAATATGCCATGACCGTCATAAAAAAAAGATATATTTGGAAATTGTGGAACATTATGCAACATTTCGGGAATTTTCTGTGCAACCTTCATGAATATTACAAGAATATTGTTTATGAACCTTGTGGGAATGTTCTGTGCAATCTTCGTGAATATCACAAGAATATTCTTGCAACATTAAGGGAATTTCCTGTGCAACCTAACAAACATTGTATGACTGTCATCACAACTGAGCATATTTTATGTTTTGGAAACCTATCTCTTGTAATGTATCCACACTGTTCCCATAACCTAATTTAATGTTCTGGGAACCTTTAAAGAACTTAGAAAGGCTGTTCTGTCAACATTCTTGCAACATCAAAGGAATGTTTTTTGCAACCTGATACAAACATTATCTGAACTGGACAGTTTTAGTGTTTTGGGAACCTATCGCTTCTCATATCCCCATGTTTCCACAACCTATAGAAACATTCTGGGAACCATTAAAGAACAGATTAAATGTGTTCAGGTGAATGTTTTTTACACCCTAAAAGAAACATTGTAGAACCATTTTCACAATGTCTTTTGTGATGTCCCCACAATGTTCTCACCAGACTGTTCCCACAACCTAATGAAACATTCTATGAACCTTTAAAGAACAGACCAAATGTGTTCTGGGAATGTTCTTGCAACATTAGGTGACTGTTTCAAAATCATCAGCACGACTGGACAGTTTTTGTGTTATGTGAACATTTGCCGGTACCTACCGAATGTTCTGCAAACTTTCACAGAACCAATTTTGGTTTGCTGGGAAAACACTACTGGCACATTGAGTTATTACATTACGTGGAAACTTAATGAGAACCTTTGAGGAATGTTCTGTGGTGGTTGTTACAGATGTTGTGCACAGCATTTTAGTGAATGCTAGAACGTTCCAAGAATAAAAAATGAATTTTGTTATCAAAACAGTATTTTAATGTTTTTGGGATGTTTATCATCCTAATGTTAGATAAAACCCTAACTAGAACATGATGGGAATCTTAGCTAATGTTCTGGGAATGTTCCCGGTTTGCTGGACTATGTCGGCTGCAGAGGGACAATAGAGGGCCATGAGAAAATGAACTGTCTCACTATTTAATAGAAGATGGAGAACAAGCCATGAAGGAAAATACTGTTGTTTTGGTGTAGATACAGCTGACTAGCGCAACATTTTGATTTTGATATTGTAAACAATTATATCCTGATATTTAACTGTATCCATTTTCCCCCTGATCACTTCAATCAATCAGTCAGTCAGTCAGTCAGTCAGTCTGTATCAGGGCTGAGGAGTGTGTTTGGTTTAAAACACACACCCCTCAATCAATATGACACACAAAGCAACAGAGAGACGGAAACAACTGTCTTGTGGCTGAAACTGTCTTCATGAAATGTTAATGTGATAAACCAGCCTCAACATAATCAAGTAAAAGCCGGATGAGTCCTCTCATTGCCAGAGAGGCGGAGGAACATTGAGGGCTGGTGGTTCATACTCAGTCATTAATGGGAATTAAACATATAAAGCCTATCCTGCATTTAATTATTCATCTGAGAGAGAAGCCAGTGACACAGAAAAGAGGAGAAACATCTTAGAAAAGGATTCTGCCATAGCCAAGCCCATAATGAAGACCGTGTTGTGGGGGTA
Organism: Oncorhynchus kisutch; assembly: GCF_002021735.2. Taxonomy (NCBI): domain Eukaryota; kingdom Metazoa; phylum Chordata; class Actinopteri; order Salmoniformes; family Salmonidae; genus Oncorhynchus; species Oncorhynchus kisutch. The sequence goes on along the minus strand of NC_034176.2, from coordinate 19,830,119 downwards.
TGACATATAATAACCCCTTTGAGACTTAAATATAAGAGAGGAGTAATCTACTGAGATATAAAGGACATGCCATTCTTACAAAGGCATCATAGTGGTGTTATCGTCATAGAGACTTATTTTTACGAACAAAGACTCTTTCTTGCGCACTGTGGATGACTTGAATTCATATCGTTTTCCAACAGTGGTTCTTTCAGCAGTGTCACTGCGGTGGATTTATCATCACTGACATGGATACGAAAGAGACGGCTGCTAAATGAAGATATGGGAGCGGTGTAGGGCCTGTGAGGGCATTAGCATGTGCAACAGGGGAGGAAGAGTGTCAAGCAGAGAGCCAGAGACCTGACGCAGAGCAGGTCTGACACCTCCAGCCGAGAGAGATGGTCGGGTGATTTCCCTACTGCACGGGGAACAGCAAAAGTTTGAAGGGATTCAATGCACAGCGGAAGCCCACTGCTCAGCTCGCTGATGAGTACATGCTTTTTGGAAGACACCCTCACCACCACGAGTCTTTATAAGGAAAAGGAACGAGGTATTCCTGGTAGGAACCATGTGTTTACAAACGGGATTCAGGAACGAACACTCCGAGGCCTGTCAGTTTGATTAATAGGAACGGCGTCGCTCATGCTGGAAAACACGGAGAGAGAGATTGAAACCTCTCGGCTTGCCAGAAGAATAATTCAGGGATAGCATTATAGGGCAGTGCTGGCAGTGGGCCAGGAAGCAGTAATTACCCTGTTCTCAACATGACCCGCTATGGATGTCTACATGGTAGAAGGCTACTAATATGTATCTTAATCGAAACACTGACTAAACGAAAGAGCACCGAACCTGCTGTGTGAAACAGCGTAGATTAGAATGTCATGATGACACGGTAGGCTACAATTCCAAGGGATTCCCAATTATATTCCTTCATGCAAACTCGTTAGTCCCAAGTCATCAGAAATCTTACAGGATTTTCTTGCTCTAGCTTTATACAGCCAACACCACACTACTGTGCTTGGCATTACCCTGCATCAGCCTAAGTCAAGCAAGACCAAGGTGGCAGCACATACAAACCTCCTCAGTATGATCCATTTCATAGAGGACGTACTATAGTAAAGTAGTAGAAGCGTAGGTAGTGGTGCCAGTAGCTAAGGAAGAGGTAGACTCTTTTGTCTATCAGATTTTCTTGGCTCTAAGTTCTCCAGCGACTCCAATTCAACTGGGTGTTCTGGAGATGCATCTGAGTGAGCATCAATCACATTGTAAACCCCACAGAGCTCAAATCAATCCATTTACACACCCACATCCGTGACCAGCATCTCTCGTCCTCCCTCCCCCTCCCTCTGTGTGGGAATATGCAGTTCCCTATCTGTGTGTTTGTCTGTATCGTAGGAAGAAACATGGGATGCACAGTGAAAAGGAGAAACACCAACACAGACACAAAAAGGTTCCTAATCATCACATAAAAATGTGAATATTTTATGGAAAAGGAACAAAGGAGAGACAAAAGAACACACAACAAAATGACACAAAACATTCCAAAATATATATATAGTTTAATTTAAAGAGATTTACAATTACAAAAAAGTAGGACAACAACACATGCAACCATGATTTCAATCTCAAGGTTTGCTTGCAAAGTATGGTGCAGTAGCAACTGCAAATAAGTAAATTGTTTTGCCCCACAGTTTTCAAAGTTAGCTAGCTAGCAATTTTATTCTTGGCAGTTAGTAAAAAAAAGGAGCAACTAGGGCCTTGCCTTGCACGTCAACAGATTTTTCACCGAGTCAGCTCGTGGATTCAAACCAGTGACTTTTCAGATATTGGCCCCACGCTCTTAACCGCTAGGCTACCTGCCTTTTACATAACATGTGCTCCTACACTGTTTTGCTAGCTACTGTAATGCTGTTTGGTAAAAAAGTCCTCAATTTGACGAGGTGTCTCCAGTTGTGGTTATGATTCAACGATTGTGATGTAATCGACTTTCCAAGCATATTGGGCTTGGAAATGTACCAGAGTGTGCATTTACATGTACCAGCGTGTGCATTTACATGTACCAGAGTGTGCATTTACATGTACCAGAGTGTTCATTTACATGTACCAGAGTGTTCATTTACATGTACCAGAGTGTGCATTTACATGTACCAGAGTGTGCATTTACATGTACCAGAGTGTGCATTTACATGTAACAGAGTGTGCATTTACATGTACCAGAGTGTTCATTTACATGTACCAGAGTGTTCATTTACATGTAACAGAGTGTGCATTTACATGTAACAGAGTGTGCATTTACATGTACCAGAGTGTGCATTTACATGTACCAGAGTGTTCATTTACATGTACCAGAGTGTTCATTTACATGTAACAGAGTGTGCATTTGCTTACTGTGGCCGACATTCCATGCACATGACATTATACTTGTGCTTGTGCACTGAACTGGTAAATCAGCTATTGCAAAGCAAAGATGTGTTTGTTCAGTGCATGTGGGCTAATCGAGGCTGAAGAGATCCAGTGACTATTTCATTTCACTATGTATGAGGACAATATAATGTGATTACCATCATCATCCACTTACCATAGAGCGTGTGGCATGCCCTGTGAAATGTCACTCTGTGCCAGGGAAAGTGTTGTGATAATATGTATCGTTGTGTGTGTAGCGGGACTGTCTACTAAATATTGAGGATGAGCTCTCTCCACAAGAGACCCTGACCTGAAGAGACCCTGACCTGAAGAGACCCTGACCTGAAGAGACCCTGATCTGAAGAGACCCTGACCTGAAGAGACCCTGACCTGAAGAGACCCTGATCTGAAGAGACCCTGACCTGAAGAGACCCTGATCTGAAGAGACGCTGATCTGAAGAGACCCTGTCCTGAAGAGACCCTGATCTGAAGAGACCCTGATCTGAAGAGACCCTGACCTGAAGAGACCCTGACCTGAAGAGACCCTGATCTGAAGAGACCCTGACCTGAAGAGACCCTGACCTGAAGAGACCCTGATCTGAAGAGACCCTGACCTGAAGAGACCCTGATCTGAAGAGACGCTGATCTGAAGAGACCCTGTCCTGAAGAGACCCTGATCTGAAGAGACCCTGATCTGAAGAGACGCTGATCTGAAGAGACCCTGTCCTGAAGAGACCCTGACCTGAAGAGACCCTGATCTGAAGAGACGCTGATCTGAAGAGACCCTGATCTGAAGAGACCCTGTCCTGAAGAGACCCTGATCTGAAGAGACGCTGATCTGAAGAGACCCTGACCTGAAGAGACCCTGATATGAAGAGATGCTGATCTGAAGAGACCCTGTCCTGAAGAGACCCTGATCTGAAGAGACGCTGATCTGAAGAGACCCTGTCCTGAAGAGACCCTGATCTGAAGAGACCCTGATCTGAAGAGACGCTGATCTGAAGAGACGCTGATCTGAAGAGACCCTGACCTGAAGAGACCCTGTCCTGAAGAGACGCTGATCTGAAGAGACCCTGACCTGAAGAGACCCTGTCCTGAAGAGACCCTGACCTGAAGAGACCCTGATCTGAAGAGACCCTGATCTGAAGAGACCCTGATCTGAAGAGACGCTGATCTGAAGAGACCCTGTCCTGAAGAGACCCTGATCTGAAGAGACCCTGATCTGAAGAGACGCTGATCTGAAGAGACCCTGTCCTGAAGAGACCCTGACCTGAAGAGACCCTGATCTGAAGAGACGCTGATCTGAAGAGACCCTGATCTGAAGAGACCCTGTCCTGAAGAGACCCTGATCTGAAGAGACGCTGATCTGAAGAGACCCTGACCTGAAGAGACCCTGATCTGAAGAGACGCTGATCTGAAGAGACCCTGTCCTGAAGAGACCCTGATCTGAAGAGACGCTGATCTGAAGAGACCCTGTCCTGAAGAGACCCTGATCTGAAGAGACCCTGATCTGAAGAGACGCTGATCTGAAGAGACCCTGATCTGAAGAGACCCTGATCTGAAGAGACCCTGATCTGAAGAGACGCTGATCTGAAGAGACCCTGATCTGAAGAGACCCTGACCTGAAGAGACCCTGATCTGAAGAGACCCTGACCTGAAGAGACCCTGACCTGAAGAGACCCTGTCACCACCTGAGGGGAAGTTCATTCACGTGACTGACAGCCATGGGGTATGTTTTGAATGGATTTTGAATGGTTTTGAATGGATGTGACACTTGCAGAGAGAAAAAATAGAAAGGAAAAGAGAGGAAAACAACCTAAAGCCAAACCAGTTGGTCCTGGACTATGTCAGACTGCCTTTGAATTCCCAGCCCCTTCACAGCCCTGATCACCTAGATACTTGTTGAGATCTGAATGGTTTGGACATTTGTGTGACAAAAATATGACAAAAAAAGCATATTAGGGGGCAGGGTGGAGCTATTACCGTGTCTCATCCTCTCAGATCTCCACGAGTTTCAAGGGGGTAGGAGTTAGGGATTAAAGGGGTTGTTTTGGACAGTGTAGGGGTTAAAGGGGTTGTTTCTGGACAGTGTAGGGGGTAAAGGGGTTGTTTTGGACAGTGTAGGGGGTAAAGGGGTTGTTTTGGACAGTGTAGGGGTTAAAGGGGTTGTTTTGGACAGTGTAGGGGTTAAAGGGGTTGTTTTGGACAGTGTAGGGGGTAAATGGGTTGTTTTGGACAGTGTAGGGGGTAAAGAGGTTGTTTTGGACAGTGTAGGAGTTAAAGGGGTTGTTTTGGACAGTGTAGGGGTAAAGGGGTTGTTTTGGACAGTGTGGGGGGTAAAGGGGTTGTTTTGGACAGTGTAGGGGTAAAGGGCTTGTTTTGGACAGTGTAGAGGGTAAAGGGCTTGTTTTGGACAGTGTAGGGGTTAAAGGGCTTGTTTTGGACAGTGTAGGGGGTTGTTTCTGGACAGTGTAGGGGGTAGGATGTAGGGGTAGGGGGGTTGTTTATGGACAGTGTAGGGGGTTGTTTCTGGACAGTGTAGGGGGTAGGATGTAGGGGTAGGGGGGTTGTTTCTGGACAGTGTAGGGGGTAGGGGGTTGTTTCTGGACAGTGTAGGGGGTTGTTTCTGCACAGTGTAGGGGGTAGGGGGGTTGTTTCTGGACAGTGTAGGGGGTTGTTTCTGGACAGTGTAGGGGGTAGGGGGTTGTTTATGGACAGTGTAGGAGGTAGGGGGTTGTTTCTGGACAGTGTAGGGGGTAAGGGGGTTGTTTCTGGACAGTGTAGGGGGTAGGGGGTTGTTTCTGGACAGTGTAGGGGGTAGGGGGGTTGTTTCTGGACAGTGTAGGGGGTAGGGGGTTGTTTCTGGACAGTGTAGGGGGTAGGATGTAGGGGTAGGGGGGTTGTTTATGGACAGTGTAGGGGGTTGTTTCTGGACAGTGTAGGGGGTAGGATGTAGGGGTAGGGGGGTTGTTTCTGGACAGTGTAGGGGGTAGGGGGTTGTTTCTGGACAGTGTAGGGGGTAGGGGGTTGTTTCTGGACAGTGTAGGGGGTTGTTTCTGGACAGTGTAGGGGGTTGTTTCTGCACAGTGTAGGGGGTAGGGGGGTTGTTTCTGGACAGTGTAGGGGGTTGTTTCTGGACAGTGTAGGGGGTAGGGGGTTGTTTCTGGACAGTGTAGGGGGTAAGGGGGTTGTTTCTGGACAGTGTAGGGGTAGGGGGGTTGTTTCTGGACAGTGTAGGGGGTAGGGGGTTGCTTCTGGATAGTGTAGGGGGTAGGGGGTTGTTTCTGGACAGTGTAGGGGGTAGGGGGTTGTTTCTAGACAGTGTAGGGGGTAGGGGGGTTGTTTCTGGACAGTGTAGGGGGTAGGGGGTTGTTTCTGGACAGTGTAGGGGGTAGGGGGGTTGTTTCTGGACAGTGTAGTGGGTAGGGTATAAGGGGTAGGAGCTAAATGGGTTTTCCTTCTGCTTACATCTAATACTTCTAAATCTCAGTTTTTTTCTCCTTAATAATCCCCATCACACTGGGGGGGGGGTATGTTTCCATGGTGACTCGTGAGCAAGTGTGAACACTCACCAACTCCTTCTTCTTCATGCATTCCATGAGGATGATGAAGAGGTGTTGGGCTTGGGTCCGGCTGTACGTGAATGTCTTCTGTATGGTCACCAGCAACTGGTCCCTCAGAGTCTCATTTATGATCCTAATGAGAAGGAGGGATAGGGAGAAGGATGTAAAAGTGTAAAAGAGACCTGGAGCCAAAACTTAAATTCAGGTTTTAAAATTGAAGTATTAACATTTAGCATAAGTATTAGGACTGTATTTGGGAAATACTAAAAATGCATCTTACTATACAGATATTTGGAACGGTTTCTGCATCCCCGGCAATACAGTAGCAAACCTGTGTATCTGATATGTGACACGTACCCTCCCTCCTCGGAGTACTTGTGTCCAAATGCCAGGATGTCTGAGGCACGCCCGCTCCCGTCACACACCACCACGGGGACAGGCGGAGTGTCCCTCAGGTACTCCAACACGATGGAGATCACATTAGGACCCCCCTCCACTATCAGAGCCACCACCGGCACTCCCTGACCAATACCTACAGAGAGAGGGGAGAGGAAGGGCGGGGTAGAGAGAGAGTGATAGAGAGAGCGAGAGAGAGAGAGAGAGAGAGAGAGAAAGGGGAGGAAGGGGAGAAGAGAGAGGTATGACTGACAACATTTCAACGGGGTCCATGTTGCGTGCTGTTCCCCGATTCAACAAGTGCCCCTGTATCTCACCTCTCAATTAAAATAGAACTGCTACCAACAGACAAATCTGGGACACACATGTTAAAAATAGTCGGCAGTCGGCAGCACACTGGTGTGTCTTGATTCTGAGAGAGTTTCCTATTTCGCTGTGTTTTTCTGAGAAGTTAACGAAAGCACAGATCCACACTGAGCCGCATAGAAGCCCTGGAGCGAGCACCCTCCTGCTGCACAGAGGGACAGCCTCATGCTGGCTAATCAGAAGCTATTAACAGTCATTAGAGGTAATTAACAGGTGGATTCTGGTGCTCACACACAGGCCTGCCTGGGATAATGGACATGGAAAGAGAAAGGATGCAGCCCTACAGTACCAAACCCTCACAAGGACGCCCAGTTCCTTTGTCACTGCTTCTCTCTTTCAGTCTCTGTCTCCCACTCTCTTTCTCTCGCTCCAACCTACTCTCCGTCACTGTCTCTCCCTCTCTCCCACTCCCACTCCCACCCACTCTTACTCTCTCTCTCTCTGTCACTCTCTCCTTCTCTCTCTCCCTCCATCACTGTCTCTCCCTCTCTCCCACTCCCACCCACTCTTACACCCTCTCTCTCTCTCTCTCTCTCTCTCTCTCTCTCTCTCTCTCTCTCCCCCCCTTTCTCTCTAACTTGCTCTCTCACTTGCTCTCTGTCACTCTCTCTCTCTCTCTCTCTTTCTCCCTCTCTCTCTTTCTCCCTCTCTGTCACTCTCTCTATCTCTCATTTGGCTGCCACCCATCAGTGTTTTGACTCAAATTTAAAAGCTGTGTCCTGCCAGATCCTCCCTCCCATCCTAGCCTTCATAATTTCACTGGGGATAGGTGGGCCAAAGACTCAGGGCCCGCTCACACACGTGCCATCATTGTGTCTCGCTTGCTACAGGCACAGTTACATAAAGAAGGACCTATTTTAGGGCCTTGTCTACTTCAAAGCCCAGAACACCAGCACACTGTCAGACAGAGGAGAATAAGAACAGAGGAGTGATAGTCTTCTCTTTTCATATCGGTTTTACTTGACTTCTTCTGTTAGTCTTCACCTCTGCATGTGTCACAATAATGGCTGCTTTGCTTTGGCGGTCATCTCCAGAACCTGAAGGTATTACGCTCCAATTGAAAGACGCCAGCGTGCAGATGAGGAAGGGAAAGCACAGCTGTGTCGTTGCTAATTGGCTAGACTGAGAGAAAGAGAGTGCATGGGGGTGGTGAGTGCGGGTCAGCTGTTTGTTCACCCGCACCCGTCTGCAATTGCTAATAACCCATCCGCAACCACCCCAATATACTTGATAAAGTGAAACTCTGAGGCCAGCACATGACCCTAACCCACTAATATAGAAGATGTGCTACAGTCAAGAGATTTAGAAATGCTTCTGCTTCTAATTTCCAACCTTTTGGTAGGCTATTTGTAAGTCAATCTGCCTGCCCTAACCTCGAGCCTGCCTGACCATTCTGCCTGCCCTGACCTCGAGCCTGCCTGACCATTCTGCCTGCCCTGACCTCGAGCCTGCCTGACCATTCTGCCTGCCCTGACCTTGAGCCTGCCTGACCATTCTGCCTGCCCTGACCTCGAGCCTGCCTGACCATTCTGCCTGCCCTGACCTCGAGCCTGCCTGACCATTCTGCCTGCCCTGACCTCGAGCCTGCCTGACCATTCTGCCTGCCCTGACCTCGAGCCTGCCTGACCATTCTGCCTGCCCTGACCTCGAGCCTGCCTGACCATTCTGCCTGCCCTGACCTCGAGCCTGCCTGACCATTCTGCCTGCCCTGACCTCGAGCCTGCCTGACCATTCTGCCTGCCCTGACCTCGAGCCTGTCTGACCATTCTGCCTGCCCTGACCTCGAGCCTGCCTGACCATTCTGCCTGCCCTGACTTCGAGCCTGCCTGACCATTCTGCCTGCCCTGACCTCGAGCCTGCCTGCCATTCTGTACCTCTGGAACTCTGAACTGGTTTTGACCTTTTGCCTGTCCACGACCATTCTCTTGCCTACCCCTTTTGGATTGTTAATAAACATCTTGAACTCTAACCATCTGCCTCCTGTGTCTGCATCTGGGTCTCACCTTGTGCCCTTCTAATATAATGTCAAATAAAACAGCAATCAATAGAAAACAACATTTACCAAAAACAGTTACATTCCTCTGCTACTAGGTCCTCAATCAAAACTCTGAACTGCCCGAGCGGCACCAGAACATCTAATTGTAATGAGTTCTATAAATTGTCCCGGCAGTGAGGCGCATTAAAACTAAAAGCAGATTTACCTAATTCAGTAGAGACCCAAGGAACCTCAAGAGTTAACCAACTCTGTGAATGGGTTTGGTAAATCATGTTTTTATACTTCAACAACGAAGTGAAGTCAGAAGCTTGTATAGTAGAGCTTTGTAAACAAAAAGGGAATAATGAAGTGATCTCCGGGAATTCAATGAGGACCAGCCAACCTTTTGAGACAGGATGCAGTGATGAGTATTAAAACTGTCACATGTGATAAAGTGAAGGGCACTATGGTAGACAGCATCCATGGGTTTAAGAGCAGTGGCTGCTGCATTCTGGTAAATTGTTTCACCATAGTGAAGTACTGGCAGAAAAGTTGACTGTACAATCTGCTTCCTGCTGTTTAGGGAGAAGCAAGATCTGTAAAAAAAAAAATAAGCCCATTTTAAATCTTAATATAGCGTTTAACTAGCTCATCAGTATGTTTTTGTTTATGCTAAATCTTTGTCAATCCCAAAGCCCACATATTTCTCGGTGGGAACCCGATCGATGGGACAACCATTGAATTAATACATATGTAGTCCACCTGATTATATTATTATTTTTGCTAGAATTTGAGAACAACATATTTCGTTTTTCCCACATTAAGTGCAAGTTATAAAATTGAATGCTTCAATCTAGTTGACATCGGGAAAGTTTTCTGTCATCTCTACTTCTTTTGTGGAGAAAAGATGTTAGGGAGAAAATGCAATAACTCTAAAGATAACAGGAAAGATTTTCTGTGCAAAATGTCCAAATGACATCAGTTTGACCAGTTGTAAGGAAATAGAAAGCAGTGAGAAAATGACTCAAAATGTTTCGGATAAGATTTCAGTTCGGCTTGGATGCATAATTTATATGGTTGAAATAATATCAGCTTTTATGATACTGATAAATATAGCCCCTCTACATATGGTATCTAACTGCGCATTCACATTCCCTCAAGATGCTGAAAGAAATAACTCATATTCCTCCCCTTCTGTTCCTGAGTCAAAATGTACAGTAGCCTACAATTTGTTGTATCATTTACCAGCAAGAAATGCTAAATTCTGCAGGAGTAAATATTGAAGGTGCAATATGCAGAAATTGCTATGCAATTTCTTAGTTGCTAACATTCTAATAGTTTGTATAATTTCTGTATATGTAGAGAATCATTGTACCATCTGAACCGCTGTGAAATATATTTTCAATAACCCAAAATATTGTGATTTCAGCTGTTTGATGCTGGTGTACAACACCAAAAGTCAAAGATGCAAAAGCGAAACGTATGAACGGGAAGCACAGAAATAGCCACATAGAACAGATCTACCACATCTCAGACTTGCTTTCAATGAGAATGATAGATCTATAACTCCCATTTCTATGTGAATTTTGTTAGTAGCCCAAAAAGTAAAATATTGCAACTTTAAGGCTATGTGAGAGGTTATAACCCATCTGAACAATAGGCTACAGTTCCCTTGACATGCCATAGGCCTATTTGAAGTTCCCGTCTTGAGACTGTCAAATTTGTATAGCGCCTCACAATCATCACACATAACATAGTCGGCACTGCCCTCATCCTCTTTTACCACTTCACCAAACATGACTTTTCTGGCCCTCCCTCCTCTTTATTTTCACAGCTTTTCTCTTTTTGAATTAAACCCCGACATTGTCCTTTCTGCCACAGTGGATCGACGATAACCTTATCTGCCTGATCCCAGCATTTGGTGATTGGTATGTAGGCTATTTGGCACACATAGATTTAGGCCCTGAATCTTAGGCTTACGCACCAATGCCAAGTAACCTAAAATAATGAAAGATAAACCTATGTAGCCAAGAATTATACATTTATGGATTTTTTTAAGGTATTGTTTTCTCTTTATTCAACACACCCACCCGCCATCCACACAATATTTTGTGACCCTAACTGTCACGCCCTGGTCTTAGTATTTTGTGTTTATATATTTTAGTAGGTATTGGGATTGTGGCTGAGTAGGGGTGTCTAGCATAGTCTATGGCTGCCTGAGGTAGTTCTCAATCAGAGTCAGGTGATTCTCGTTGTCTCTGATTGGGAACCATATTTAGGTAGCCTGGGTTTGACTGTGTGTTTTGTGGGTGATTGTTCCTGTCTCAGTGTGTTAGTTATTTCACCAGACAGGCTGTCTAGGTTTTCACGTTCCGTTTCTTGTTTTTGTATTGTTCGTGGTTTTCCTTATTAAAGATGTATCGAACTAAACACGCAGCATTTTGGTCCGACTCTCCTTCGACGGAAGAAAGCCGTAACACTAACCCAACTGCGGATATAGCTGCGGGGACTGAGGGATATGAGTCAACCCGCCCATCACTAGAGCGTGGTACCTGCATATGCCACATTACACAACACAATCAAAGAGCAGGACTAGACTGCACTCACAGTACGTGTGGTCTTAAAGCCAGTTCATATGTCTGAGGGATAGAGCAAGATTTGTGTAACTGGCAATGCTGACAGTTCTGCAAGTTGCTTTAGATAAAAGCGGTCTGCTAAATGACCATGTTATATTGTTATTATATGAATATCTATGGTCTCTCAGGTAGAGTGGGGACCTCAGATTGAGCATTCATTCTTAAATCACGTCACATTGGAAACAGATAAAAAGTTAGCTTTGTGCTCTTTGCTGTGTAGGGTTGAAAATATTTGAAAATAGCCTTACAAAATGGACCAAATGCTAAATAATTTAAAAAAAGAACAAATCTGCCATAGCTGTATGGGGAGATGGAATCCATTTTTTGGACGAGATTACTCTCGAGTCTATGGAGTGGAACGTTGTGCTTTGCAAGACGAGTCATTGTCAGCCCACACTGTATTTCACTACCCCCCCTGATCAAGTTTCCACAACAGCTCACAGTCATGTTGATGAAATAACACCAGGGCATTTAGAACCGGACATTGAATAGATTCCATTACAAATGCCAGTACCCCATCAATAATGGATAATAAATCACATGTTCACTACCATCCGGTTTATATAAGAGAAATCGTTTGGGGTTTTCCGTATCAGATTAGTGGAGGCTTTACTAGTGATAGGTCAGAGTAGCTCGTAACTGGAGCAGATCGATCCCTTCCTCTCTTTGAACACTCTCCACACACCCACCTCTATGTATCTACTGTCTTCCCTCTCTCTCTGACGTCTATGGCCCCTGCTCACAGCTCTTGAGAGAGAGAGAGTGAAAGAGAAAGAGAGAGAGACAGCCCGGAAGAGGGGAGGAGGAGAGGAAAAGTGCGAGCCTCACCAGCCCCCAATATCTATCTTTAGTCCGGGAGAGAGGGGGGAGGGTTGTGAGGGGGACACATGTAACATGATTAAACGGACCTCATTATGGAGCCGTTGACTCACCCAGAGAAACATTAGCAAGGCTGGAGGAGGTTTCTCTATGTGGGTCGTTTTCACACATCTAGGCCTTCCCTCGGCATCCACACTGCACTCGCTAGCACCTATTTCCCCAGAGTGGACTGGCAAATTGGAGCTGTGAAAGTATTAAGACATGAAAGGTAGAGAAGAGAAGGTCAGAGGCAGATGTAAAGGGCCGATTCTACAACGCCACCGCTCCATTTCGATTAGTTATGTCTCTGTCACACTTTGACTTTCCTTGTTCTTCTGTTCTCTTCTGAATATAATCCATTCGTTTCTATTTTTGCGTTGGGTAGGCGCTGCAGTTGAGATAAGATAATTAGTTGGGTTGGGGGACACTTTCAGAGGAATAGGGATAAGATGGGTGAGGGTGTCAAAGGGCTACAGAATTAATTTGAACCCAAGCCAACACAGGTATGGCTGTTAGTGGAGGTGGTGGCACTAATCGCTAGAACACCAGATTGTGGGACATTGTCTACTGGAAAATGACACCCATTATAAATATTGGGGAAGCAACTCTGAAAATATACTTAACAAGCTACCAATTACTTCACTAAAGCTACCCTTAAGAAAAATATAGTTTACTGTACTTAACTAAAAACTACTTTGTGAAAGTTTATCATACGTAAATCTGAAATGTGATAGACTACAAATTGCAACATGTATTTAGTCTATTAAACACAAAAACTATGTTTCAAGTAATAATTAGTCTGATGCCGATTATTGCCTACTTCACCCATTTTTTATTTGAGCAAAAAAGTCATAATAGTTAGCCACACAACTACTGTACATATTTAAAAAGTAATTAAGTACTAAAAATACTTCCCATGTTAGAATTTATTTAAACTACCACCAAGATAAAGCTAAATGCAGTTAAATTACTAGTTGACCTACATGTAGTTCACTACTCCCCAATACATGGTACACAGCAGCTTCCCTACTGATTTACCTGGCTGTCTCAGAGTTGACAGTATATCTCTCTCTCTCTCTCTCAAGCACGGCAATTCCACCATGACAGGCGACAGGCGATCGTTCACTCACCTCTCCCTAACCCTGTGCTATCAAACTCAATTACCTGCCAGGCCAGTACGCATGATTTTGTTCCAGCACTAGCATACCACATGGAACGAATCAAAGAAGTTGTCTATTAAAGATGATGATTGGTTGATTAGTTATATGGGTTGTGTTAGTGCTGGGTTGAATATCCAGTCCCTCCAGTAACTGAGTTTAAGTCCACTGTTCTAACCACTCCAATCATCACTTCCTCTACTGTCCCTCCCTTTTAATAATTCATCAGTCCTGTGCAGTGTTTCCTCTGGAAAAAATGTGTAGCAGTGGGGGGGAAAGGTTGTGGAGGGGGCTGAATGGGGGGTCCCTCCTAGACTTCTTATGTAGAAGGACTGTGCAAGGTCCATAGCCTATGCATGGTCCATATTATCAGATATGCTATTAGCAATAAACATTGGCACCTGTAGCCCAACTGATGCAGCAAAGTGCAAATAAATAGGCTGAAGCATGGAGTTGCTTATCTACATTTACCCTATTGGGCTAATCATTAGCCAGAGACCAAACAGATCCCAAATGTGATATTTTGACTAGTTACAACCAGGAATACAACTTCCCCGAATTGGATCCTTTGTTTGTACTCCCCTGGGGAATTGAACTGATTCCAGAGGCTGACCCAAAACATCGCCGGCAGGGAAGAGGTACACGGAGTGGACTTCTAGTCCGACTCAGGAGACCTGCACACCGCCCACCTCTTCCGAGTATATTACTCGCTAATGTTCCGTCTCTGGATAAAAGCTGAGGGCGAGTTACCCCGACCTAGAATACCTCACAATCAAATGCCGACTGTGTTACCTCCCAAGATAATTTTCTTCGGTTATAGTCACAGCCGTGTATATTCCCCCAAGCCGATACCATGACGGCCCTCAAAGAACTTCACTGGACTATATGCAAACTGGGGATTTTAACAAAGCAAATGAGGAAAACATTATTAAAGTTCTATCCAAATACTGACTGCAGTAGTCGCGCTGCTAAAACACTCGACCACTGCTACTCCAACTTCCGGGATGCCTACAAGGCCCTCCTCGGCCCACCCTCCCTCACGACTCCATTTTGCTCCTCCCTTCCTATAGGCAGAAAGGCAAACAGGAAGTACCCGTGCTAAGGACTATTCAATACTGGACTAATCAATGGGAATCCACGCTTCAAGATTGTTTTGATCAGGGTAGCCTCCGAGAATAACATTGACGAAAATAAGGATACGGTGACTGAGTTTATCAGGAACTGTATAGGAAACGTTATACCCACTATGACTATTAAAACCTACCCTAACCAGAAACCGTGGATAGATAGCAGCATTCGCGCAAAACTGAAAGCACGAAACACTGCATTTAACCATGTCAAGGTGACTGGGAATATGGCAGTGTAGTTATTCTCTCTGTAAGGCAATTAAACAGGCAAAATGTCAGTATAGAGACAAAGTGGAGTCGCAATTCAATGGCTCAGACACAAGACGTATGTGGCAGGGTCTACAGACAATCATGGACTTCAAAAGGAAAACCAACCACGTCACAGACACCAACGTCTTGCTTCCAGACAAGCTAAACACCTTATTGGCCTGCTTTGAGGACAACACAGTGCCACGAATGCGACACGGTACCAAGAACTGTGGGCTCTCCTTCTCGACGTGAGTAAAACATTTAAACGTGTTAACCCACGCAAGGCTTCCGGCACAGACGACATCCCTAGCCACGTCCTCAGAGCATGCGCAGTTTACTAACATATTCAATCTCTCCCTATTCAAGTCTGCTGTCCTGATGAACTTGCTAATAAACTCGCTCACGGAATCAGCGTATTCATCAATGTTATTGTCCAACGCTATGCGAACATATCCCAGTCCACGTGATCGTAGCAATCTTGAAGGTTGGAATTCGATTGGTCGGACCAGCGTTGAACAGACCCGGGCGCTTCCTGTTTTAGTTTCTGTTTATAGGCTGGGTGCAACATAATGGAGTCATGGTCAGATTTTCCGAAAGGAGGGCGGGGGAGGGCTTTATATGCTTCGCGGAAGTTAGAATAACAATGATCCAGGGTTTTGCCAGCCCGGGTCGCGCATTCGATATGCTGATAACATTTAGGGAGCCTTGTTTTCAGATTAGCCTTGTTAAAATACCCAGCAACAATAAATTCAGCCTCAGAATATGTAGTTTCCAGTTTACATAGAGTCAAATGAAGTTCTTTCAGGGCCGTTGATGTGTCTGCTTGGTAGATAATGCGGTCGGCATTTGATTCTAAGGAATTCTAGGTCAGGTGAACAAAAGGACTTGAGTTCCTGTATGCTGTTCTGATCACAACACGTCTCATTAATCATAAGGCATACACCCCCGCCCTTCTTCTTACCAGAAATATGTTTGTTTCTGTCTGCGCGATGCGTGAAGAAGCCAGGTGGCTGTACCGAGTCTGATGACGTATCCCGAGTGAGTCATGTTTCCATGAAACAAAGAACGTTACAATCTCTAATGTCTCTCTGGAAGGCAACCCTTGCTCGGATTTCGTCTACCTTGTTGTCAAGAGACTGGACATTGGCGAGTAGTATGCTCGGGAGCGTTGCTCGATGTGCCCGTCTACGGAGCCTGACCAGAAGACCGCTCCGTCTCCCCCTTCTGCGGCCGTGGTTTTGGGTCGCCGGCTGGGATCCGATCCATTGTCCTGGGTGGTGGACCAAATAGGGGATCCGCTTCGGGAAAGTCGTATTCCTGGTCGTAATGTTGGTGAGTTGACGTTTCTCTTATGTCCAATAGTTCCTCCCGACTGTATGTAATGAAACCTAATATTTCCTGGGGTAACAATGTAAGAAATAACACACAAAAAAAACAAAATACTGCATAGTTTCCTATGAACTTGAAGCGAGGCGGCCATCTCTGTCTGCGCCGGAAGTGTAAATGTAATAAACCAGGGAGATACTGTATACTTTAGCTAAGAAAGTAATACTAAGTGTATGTTGTGCAGTAAGCTGTTAGTAGCCCATGTGTCTCACCCTAAGAAATTGATCCATCTCCCCCTCAGAACTTAGCCTACTGTTCTGACTTAGAGGTGCACATATAGCCTATTTTAGAGAAATGTCATCATTGAATATTGTAAGAGACTTCATTATATGCCCCCGTTATTTATCCTACGGTTCTGACTTGGTGTACAGGGAGAATGCTGTAAGTCTGTCGCTGTGCATTTCAAATGTAGCTTAATGTCTTAATCGAAATTATGGCTTGCCTCCTATCCGCTCATCGATACCTTATGCCATTGTTTGTAAATCTCAATTGTTACAATATATCGCTTATATAGGTCTATCTCATTAGTATCTTATTCACCATCTTAGGCAAAGTTGGAATTCTGCATTTCATTGTTTTGCTAACTTTGTGTATTATAATTAGCTCATGTGCTTTTCTCCATGTTGTTGAGTCTGTAACCATGTTTGCCGGTGACAGTCTCTTTTATATATTTTATAAATTGCAGTAGGGTAATAGACACATGTAATTCCACTTGATATTGCGAGAGTTGTTTTGTTTGTGCAATGCGCTGTCTGTGCATCGGTATATTGTCTATAAAAGTGGATCCTCGTGATTTAATTTTGCTTCCTTTTTAGACCACATCGGCCTAGTAAATACATCACATGGTAGGCTAACTCTCTCTCTCTCTGCCTGTCTCTCTGTCTGTCTGTCTCTGTCTCTCTTTCTCCTCAAAGAATAGTAAAGTTATGGCCTCAACATCTTGCTGAATTGATCTGAACTTACATCTATCTGAATTGATGTCAGTGTCCATTTTGAAAGTGCTGAACAAATAGTCACAACTCATCACAGCTTGTTAGCTTGCACTTGCTTATACTTACAGCTAAGTGTTGATTATATAAGAACAAACATGATGAATTTACTGAACATAAATGTAATGATGTTTGTGTATGGTTCAAAAGTCAAAATTCATGTCAGCATTCCTTACTAATGAAGAAGAATGTGGTTCTTATCAAGTTACACAAATCGACAGAGTCAGTAGAAACCACATTTACTTACGCAAGTCAGCCATATAAGCTGTGGTTTAAAAAAATGCAGTTTAGTGTTATGTTTTTTTGCTGGCATGCATCTAAAACAAATTGGTTGAGTTGCCGCACCAAGATTTACATGCTAAAATCGCTATTATGCAGAGGAAAAGTAGCAGCTTCAAAGGGCGCCTCAGCAGAAATATGTTTGAATCTTCCTTATTTTTTTCACTGGTGGTAATGATTTTGCCCTTGGCCCAACGCCACAGCAAAATGAGTGTGGCGGAAACACTGGTCCTGTGGGTCCCAGCTGAGGTCAGGGCTTCATAGCATCTGATTAGAATCCAATTCCTGCATGGGCCATTTCTCATCCTTTACATATGACTGTGATTAAAAATGGTATAGATAACCCCCCCACACCGAAAAACAGACAGAGAACCCCCCCCCCCCACACACACACACACACACACACACACACCCACACCTTAGTGCTGACGAGAGATTATATCGTATATTCTCATCCTCCTATTCAGAAGAGACCCCTCAAGGTAACCTCATCGCCTCTCTTTCCACTTCAGCTCTCATTCCCTTTCCCTCTCTGAAGTGCATTACCACACACAGCAGAGAGCTATGACCGTCACCTGAGGCCATCTGCTGTCTCACTCTTCTATCTGCCTGGCTGTTTGAATTGGTGCCACGGGGAGAGATGGGAGTCTGGTGGGAACAGAGACAGCACTGTTCTTCAAGGATTCCTGTAGTCGTCTGACATTGACACATGGGAACGAGGGTGTGTGAGGATGAGTTGTTTAAAGGGGAGGACAAGGGGATATGACAAGTGCACAAATAAGGGATGAGTCCACAAGCTGACTATAGGACAGGGGTATGGATGACCATGGCTATGATGTAAGAGGACTAGAGGACAGGGGGATGGATGACCATGGCTATGATCTAAGAGGACTAGAGGACAGGGGCATGGATGACTATGGCTATGATCTAAGAGGACTAGAGGACAGGGGCATGGATGACTATGGCTATGATCTAAGAGGACAATAATACAGTGGGATGGATGACTATGGCTATGATCTAAGAGGACTAGAGGACAGGAGGATGGATGACCATGGCTATGATCTAAGAGGACTAGAGGACAGGGGGATGGATGACCATGGCTATGATCTAAGAGGACAATAATACAGTGGGATGGATGACCATGGCTATGATCTAAGAGGACTAGAGGACAGGGGGATGGATGACCATGGCTATGATCTAAGAGGACAATAATACAGTGGGATGGATGACTATGGCTATGATCTAAGAGGACTAGAGGACAGGAGGATGGATGACCATGGCTATGATCTAAGAGGACTAGAGGACAGGGGGATGGATGACCATGGCTATGATCTAAGAGGACTAGAGGACAGGGGGATGGATGACTATGGCTATGATCTAAGAGGACAATAATACAGTGGGATGGATGACTATGGCTATGATCTAAGAGGACTAGAGGACAGGAGGATGGATGACCATGGCTATGATCTAAGAGGACTAGAGGACAGGGGGATGGATGACTATGGCTATGATCTAAGAGGACTAGAGGACAGGGGGATGGATGACTATGGCTAGAAGATCTATCAGCTATTCCTGTGTATGGTTATACAGGGATCTCTCTAATCTTAAAGGGACAATCTGCAACATGTACCTATTCGTAGGCTGGCTAGTTGGTTTCGTAACATAATGTTGAAAAGAATAATCCATACTTTATCACTGAGAAAGACCAAAGACTGAGGACAAGAGGAAGAAGGGAAGGACAATGGCTGAGATGGGAGGATACCGTTGGTTTTGAAGGAAGCTGCTCAGGCATATCTCCAGCTGCTGGACCGTGCCAAGAGGAGACAGGAATGTATCCAACCTGGCGTGTGACTGTGTTGGCCACAGCCACCATAAACAGCACTTCACCCAAAGCCCTGTCTTTATCCATTTATTCTGTTACCCTCAGCTGGAGCCGAGCTGTCACCTCGATCCTCAGTCACAATAGCACATGAGGCAACACAGCCGCATGTAATATAGAGTGGGAGGGTGTACTCACTGAAAAATTACTTTTTTAGTTTTAGCTATAGGAGAAATGTTAGGAGAATATTTTATTCATTAGATCTGACCTTACATAGTTTCGTGCTTGTGTCCACAAAACACAATGTAAAAAATGACTAATATCCAGGACAATATATATTGATTGTATTAGTCTTGAAGTAATGTTCCTGACAGGTATTGTGTAACCAACCACAGGTTTGCACATACAGTACAATGGGACCTTGGGGGCAGATTTTTCTAAGTATCACTTTCATTCCAACATGTGGCCATTCAAACTAAATGATTTTTCCTCTTATTTCATTATCCTCTTTTTTTGTGAGAAACCTCAGGGCATGACGCATCCCAGAGGACCCTACTGAGAGGGACATTTATACTGAACAAAAATATAAACCCAACATGGAAAAATTTCAACGATTTTACTGAGTTTCAGTGCATATAAGGAAATCATTCAATTGAAATAAATAAATTAGGCCCTAATCTTTGGATTTCACATGACTGGGCAGGAGCTCAACCATTGGTGGGCCTGGGAGGGCATCGGCCCACCCACTGGGGAGCCAGGCCCAGTCAATCAGAATTAGTTTTCCCCCACAAAGGGGCTTTATTAGAGATGGAAATACTCTTCCGTTTCATCAGTTGTCCGGGTGGCTGGTTTCAGACGATCCCGCAGGTGAAGAAGCTAGATGTGGAGGTCCTGGGCTGACGTGATTACCTGTGGTCTGCGGTTATGAGGCCAGTTGGACGTACTGCCAAATTCTCTAAAATGACGTTGGAGGCGACTTATGGTAGAGAAATTAACATTCAATTCTCTGGTAACAGCTCTGGTGGACATTCCTGCAGTCAGCATGCCAATTGCATGCTCCATGAAAACTTGAGACATCTGTGGCATTGTGTTGTGTGACAAAACTGCACATTTTAGAGTGGCCTTTAATTGTCCCCAGCACAAGGTGCACCTGATAATGATAATGTTGTTTAATCAGCTTCTTGACATGCCCCACGTGTCAGGTGGAAGGACTATCTTGGCAAAGGAGAAATGCTGAATAAAAGGGATGTAAACTAATTTGTGCACAACATTTTAGAGAAATAAGCTTTTTGTGAGTATGGAAAAGTTCTGGGATTTTTCTGGGAACAACCCATGATTTGAATCATGGGACCAACGCTTCATATGTTGCATTTATATTTTTGTTCAGTAATATGTGCATCTTTATTGACTGTGGACAGATAATAAAATAAAGAAATGGTCAATTTCTAGAACCCTGGGTGGTATTCATTAGGCACAAAATGGAAGAAAACTGTCTGAAACGTGGAGGTACCATTGGAGCTTGTCCCATAAAGGCTCATTTTTGTTTTCTGTCGCAATATGTTTTGCTACGTTGTGAGCTAATAAATATGACCCTGCTATAGTGATGCGCAGGTTGATTCATAGCAGGCAGGTTTAGGGTCATTAAATATTGTGTGGCTGAAGGGCGGGTGGATGGCGGCCGGGTTGAATAAAGAAAAATAATACCTTAAAAAACATAAATGTATAATTATTGTGCAATTTCTGTAGGTTACATTGACGTTTTTTGTTCATTATTTTAGGCTGATATGCACACCAAATAGCATACACAACTAATCATGCTTTTGGGAATGGCAGAAAAACTTAACATCAATCCTCAGAGGCAAAAAGGACATTGTGGAAGTTTATTTAAAAAGACAAAAGATGCCAAAAGAAGAGTTGAAAATAAAGAGAAGGGAGGGCCATAAAAGTGGTGGTAAAAGAGGATGATAGTAGTGTGTGTTATGTTATGTGTGATGATTGTGAGGCGCTATACGAATTTGACAGTCACAAGAAGGGACTTCAAATAGGCCTATGGTATGTCAAGGGAACTGAAGACACCGGTTTAGATGAATTAAATGGAAAGTGAAATCTGGACATTGACTAACCAGAATAAATCCTCTGATAACCCTAGTCCCGTACGAATCGACATCCTTGTGTTTTGAGAGAAACGTCTGAGTTTGACAGGTGTTGCTCGCGGTTTGAGCAAGAAAACAATAACTGATTCAATAAATTGAACGAAGTGCTGCGCATACCCTATACAGTATATGAAGGGACTACATGTATCAACTTCCACAGTGAATCCTTTTGTTTATACGTTTTGTGCAGTGGCATAAAGTACTTAAGTAAAAATACTTTAAAGTACTAGTTAAGTCGTTTTTTGGGGTATTTGTACTTTACTATTTATATTTTTGACAACTATTACTTTTACTTCACTACATTCCTAAACAAAACAATGTACTTTTTACTCCTTACATTTTCTCTGGCAGACAAAAGTACTTGTGGAAAATGGTCCAATTCACACACATTAAGAAAACATCCCCGGTCATTCCTACTGCCTCATATCTGGCAGACTCACTAAACACAAATGCTTCATTTGTAAATGATGTCTGAGTGTTGGACTGTGCCCCTGGCTATCAGTATATTAAAACAACAAGAAAATCGTTCTGTCCGGTTTGCTTAAAAACCTCTTAAGGATCCGCCCCTTTTTTTTCAAATTTTCGCCAAAAATGACATACCAAAATCTAACTGCCTGTAGCTCAGGCATTGAAGCAAGGATATGCATATTCTTGATACCATTTGAAAGGAAACACTTTGACATTTGTGGAAATATGAAATGAATGCAGGAAAATATAACACATTAGATCTGGTAAAAGAAAATACAAAGAAAAACAAACTGTTTTTTGTAGTTTTTTTGTACCATCATCTTTGAAATGCAAGAGAAAGGCCATAATGTATTATTCCATTTTGAGAGAATGCAATGCTCAACTAGATACCATCTGCAGAAGTGCTTTCTTCATCATCATCATTGTGACCTGTACGCTCTCGTTGGTTGGCCCTCGCTTCATACTTGTCGCCAAACCCACTGGCTACAGGTTATCTACAAGTCTCTGCTAGGTAAAGCCCCGCCTTATCTCATCTCGCTGGTCACCATAGCAGCACCCACTCGTAGCACGCGCTCCAGCAGGTATATCTCACTGGTCACCCCCAAAGCCAATTCCTCCTTTGGTCGTCTTTCCTTCCAGTTCTCTGCTGCCCATGACTGGAACGAATTGCAAAAATCTCTGAAGCTGGAGACTCACATCTCCCTCACTAGCTTTAAGCACCAGCTGTCAGAGCAGTTTACAGATCACTGCACCTGTACTTAGCCTATCTGTAAACAGCCCATCGATCTACCTACCTCATCCCCATACTGGTATTTATTTATTTAGCTCCTTTGCACCCCAGTATCTCTACATGCACATTCATCTTCTGCCGATCTACCATTCCAGTGTTTAATTGCTATATTGTAATTACTTCACCACCATGGCCTATTTATTTCCTTAACTTACCTCATTTGCATTCACTGTATATAGACTTTTTGTTTTCTTTTGTTCTACTGTATTATTGACTGTATGTTTTGTTTATTCAATGTGTAACTCTGTGTTGTTGTATGTGTCGAATCGCTACGCTTTATCTTGGCCAGGTCGCAGTTGCAAATGAGAACTTGTTCTCAACTAGCCTACCTGGTTAAATAAAGGTGAAATAAATAAATTAAATAAAAAATCATAAATGCATCATAAAAGCTGAACGTTTTTCAACCACATAAAATATGTATCGAAGCCGAACTGAAACCTTGTCAGAAACACATTGGATCATTTTCACTACTTTCTATTTCCTTACAACTGGTCAAACTGATGTCATTTGGGCATGTTTGCTTTATTTATATTCTCCCCAGTCCCTAAACGTCTTTGCTCCGCGAAAGATGACAGAGAAACTTTACCGATGTCAACTAGATTGAAGCATTCATTCTATCGATCTATTACATTATTCTGTTGAGTTTCTTTTGTCTTCTAGGGCAACAAAGAGAAACTACAAGTATCTAATTATAAACAAGCTGACTAACAAATAGCCTACCAAAATGTTGGAAATTATAAGCAGAAACGTATCTAAAATCAGGCAAAAAAAAAATCTGTACAACCTATCAAAATGGTTTGTTCTGCAGTCTTTGACTGTAGCCTAAAGAGCATGTTCTATATTTGCAGGTTAGGATTGTGTGCAGGCCTCAGATATTCACTTAATCACATACAGTCGGGAGGTTGCGGATGGGTTATTAGCGGGTGGGTGCGGGGGAACAAACAGCTGACCCGCGCACCACTACCCTGGTGGTTAACCTCGTTATTGTTATATATTTTTTTTTACATTAGTTTATTTAGTAAATATTTTGTTAACTCTATTTTCTTAAAATTGCATTGTTGGTTAAGGGCATGTAAGTAAGCATTTCACGGTAAGGTCTCCAGCGCTATAAGTTGATTTGATTTGAGCACTATCAGTGTCACTCAACAAACCAGCAGTAAGCTTTTCTAACAACTGAATTCATTAAATGCATCCAGGCTTTAAATGAGGATGAAAAAGATGCTGTTAATGTAGTGATGGTTACTGTTCTGGTTTGGAATGGTTTGTGGACTGCTTGATTTGGGGATGGTGAGTTGGTTGAGGATGTTGTTAATTACGCTATATATGGTCGGTTGAGATGCTGTTATGACGACTGGGCGTCCCTTTGCCTCCCCAGCCCCCTTTATATAAGCCCAGGCATAGGATGACAAAGGGAAGCCCATAGGTCACATGACAGGATGGACAAAGAAGGCACATCTCTTCCCTCTTCCTGCTTCCTGTTGACTTCACAGTTGCCATTTGTGAGTGTAATCTCAGCCTGTGGGCTAGGGTTACGGCTTTGTCTGTTTGACTGGATGGTAAAAACAGGGGCTACATAAACTCTACAGTATCTGATGGATATTTAAAAAGTACAACACTGATGCAGTCAAAAGGTCAGGGTTGAATGCTCACAACATTTTCTATTTTTTTATATACATATGAAACATTTAGACATTTATGTGTATACCAATAATACAGTATCACATTGCATAAGTGTTTGTAGTGTAACAGGACATGGTATGTGAAGTTATACACAGGGGAATGTATGGAGTCATTAGGCAAGGTGAGGGCACGAAGGAGTTTGGATGACTGACAGTACAAACAGACAGGGCCGGTTTCCAAAAAACGTTAGATCCATGATGAACTTAGCTTTCAGAAACTTTCGGGAAACAGGCCCTGAGCGTTAGTGCAACATTATTAGAAAGGTCAGCCATTGTATCAGTTCACTCAAACAGGATAGGCCTACTGGGCACCAAATCCCTGTTATGGACAGAAATGACATGAGATGATGAGATATAGCAGTCCTATTTCCATAAGGTATACTGTCCAAAATGGGAAATATTGCCTATAAATTCTTGCTTCAGTTTATTCATAAGCATAGAATACTTTTCGGCCGTCATTGTAAATAAGAATTTGTTCTTAATTGCCTAGTTAAATAAAGGTTAAAAACTTGAATAGGGCCTCCCATGTGGCGCAGTGGTCAAAGGCACTGCATCGCAGTACTAGCTGTGCCACTAGAGATTCTGGTTTCGAGTCCAGGCTCTGTCGCAGCCGGCCGCGACCGGGAGATCCATGCACAATTGCCCCAGCATCGTCCGGGTTAGGGGATGGTTTGGCCGTCAGGGATGTTCTTGTCGCGCACTAGTGACTCCTGTGGCAGGCTGGGCGCAGTGCATGCTGACACGGTCGCCATGTGTACTGTGTTTCCTCTGACACATTGGTGCAGCTGGCTTCTGGGTTAAGTGGGCATTGTGTCAAGAAGCAGTGCGGCTTGGTTGGGTTGTGTTTCGGAGGACGCACGGCTCTCGACCCTCGCCTCTCCCGAGTCCATAAGGGAGTTGCAACGATGAGACAAGACTGTAACTACCAATTGTATACCACGAAAAAGGGTGTAAAAAACCCTAAATAAATCATTAATAAGGCAATTTGTTGATAAAACTAGCAGACAGATACTATCAATTATAGCTGAAAGAAACAGTTTTCAGATGCAGGTTCATTCCTGGTCTTGCCTCCACTCTATGTCAAGAGTGGAGGCAACGAGATGTGCACATAATTCATTTTATGTTTATGCAAATTAATTTGGCTATCAGGCTCCATGATACAGTGGAAATTGAAGTAGGATAAATGTGATGTGACAAGGTCCTCACACAGAGGAGCACACAATCCTTCTTCAGGAATAATACCGTTGTGCAATATATAACTAACACACAGATATATTCTTAGCATCTGAAATCATTCATTGTGCTCTCATCGCCAGCAGTGGCTGTGTTGATTACATGCACAAGCTCTGCATCAGTAAAAAACCTTTCAGACCTATTTCTCTCTTAAACACACACACACACACACGTGCACACACATGTGCACACATACACACACACGAGGGAGTGGAAGGGGAGGATTACTGGCTTCAGTTGAGGCGATGATGAGCTGTGTCAGGTGGTTAAATACTTGGTTGAGGGAAAAACCTCAGAGAGAGAGAGGGACAGTTTCAAAGCCTTTTGAGGAGAATCACCTTGGGCTAAATCTGACAGCCTTACCTACCATGAACATGGAATATTGGCCAGATTGTCTCTGTTAAAACAGAAATGTGAACTCAATTAACCTACCTGATAAAATGGTAGTACTTCGGGGGCCCAATTCAATCAGTTGGAGATAAAGGCACTGTTGGTTCACTCAGCATGTTTACAGGGGTGGTTTTGTGTCGATACACAATGACAACGAGGAACAGCTTGCTCACTGGACACCTCAGATAAAGTGTAAATATTCAGAGTAAACCCGCAGTATGTTTTGACTTCATTTGCAATCTAGTTATTACATTGGGCCATTAAATAATGTTATGTTCATCATGATGCCATGATCTCACTGGAGATCTATGACCAAATTTCACTGTAAGAGCAATGGAGGTCTAGGATTGGACAGTCATTGGTTCTTAGCAGTGACCAACATCCAGCCGGTATATGACTTAAGGGATGTGAAGGGAAATACCTGCACAATATGTAATTAGCCACTCTCCCAGAAGTAAATACTGCAATGTTAGGAGGTTGTCATTTGAACAGTGTGCACTGTGCAGGTATTTCCCTTTCTTTTTACAGCCAGTCATTGGCTTTTGGTTTGATTGACAGTGGCGAGCTCCACTTACGTGTGTTGATCTTCTGCAGGGAGATGTGTTTCTCCAGCTGTCTGCGGAGTTTGACCTCAGCACCGTACTTCCCTGTGGTCCCATTATCGGCCAGGATGAAGTGGGAGTGCAGGCTGTTGAGCACGGTCAGCTTGCTCAGTGGGTTGGACATGGTCTGGTACGGTCGGACCACCTGTTGGACCACAACAAAGTTTTCATCAACATATTTTGTTTACTCAGCAGTTGAATATAATAAACTAGTGTTGGAGTCGTGGCCGCGCACGACTCCAACACCATAAATAAGTTTGCTGACGACACAACAGTGTCTGGCCTGACCACTGACAGCGATGAGGCAGCCCAAGAGGCTGAAAAGATTTGGCATGTGCCCTCAGATCCTCAAAAAGCTGCATCACCGCTTGGTATGGCAACTGCTTGGCATCCAACCGCAAGGCGCGACAGAGGGTAGTGGTTACAGCCCAGTACATCACTGGGGCCGAGCTCCCTGCCATCCAGGACCTCTATATCAGGCGGTGTCAGAGGAAGGCCCTAAAGATTGTCAAAGACTCCAGCCACCAAAGTCCTGGACTGTTCTCTCTGCTACCGAATGGCAAGCAGGACTGATGCACCAAGTCTGCTGCTAGTATTTACTATCTATCCTGTTGCCTAGTCACTTTACCCCTACCTATATGTATATATCAACCTCAATTACCTCGTACTCCTGCACATCGACTCGGTACTGGTACCCTAATGTCACATTCGCTGGAATAAATATCGGACCAAGGCGCAGCGAATGTTGAGTTCCACATATTTTATTAGAAAGTGAAACTAACCAAAGACAAAAACAAATAAACAATAAACTAACAATGAACCGTGACTACAGAGTTGCTATGTGCACTAACTCAAAACAATATCCCATAAACACAGGTGGGAAAAACAGCTCCTAAATGTGATCCCCAATTAGAGACAACGTTTACCAGCTGCCTCTAATTGGGAATCATACAAATCACCAACATAGAAAATAAACTGGAACACCAAATAGAAATAAATAAACTAGATCACCCCCGCTGGAATAAATATTGGACCAAGGCGCAGCGAATGTTGAGTTCCACATATTTTATTAGAAAGTGAAACTAACCAAAGACAGAGTTACTACATGCACTAACTCAAAACAATATCCCATAAACACAGGTGGGAAAAACAGCTCCTTAAATATGATCCCCAATTAGAGACAACGATTACCAGCTGCCTCTAATTGGGAATCATTAAAGGGTTCTCCTATGTGGACAGCCGAAGAACCCTTTTGGAACCATTTTTTCTAAAAGTGTATATAGCCAAGTTATTGTTACTCATTGTATATTTATTCCTCGTGTTAAATATTTCTCTCTGCATTGTTGGGAAGGGCCCGTATGTAAGCATGTCACTGTTGTTTACGAAGCATGTGACAAATACATTTGATTTGACTCACAAACACACACGTGCCCCCACACACATACACTGTAACTTACATCTTTTCCCACCAGGTCCTCCTGGTTCTCCACGATGCCCCAGGGGGCGATGCCAATAGTGCAGATCTTCCCCCGAGATTTAGAGGCATGGTCCTTTAGCGCATCACCCACATGCCGGATCACCCCTGAGTGTGTGTGTGTGTGTGTGTGTGTGTGTGTGTGTGTGTGTGTGTGTGTGTGTGTGTGTGTGTGTGTGTGTGTGTGTGTGTGTGCGTGCGTGCGTGCGTGCGTGTGTGTGTGTGTGAGAGAGACAGAGAAAGAGAGAGAGAGAGAGAGAGAGAGAGAGAGAGAGAAAGTGTGTGAGAGAAAGTGTGTATGGGTGTGAGACGAGAGAGAATAGATTATGCATGTGAGTGAGAGTTGTACGTGTGTTTGAAAGAGAGATGAAGAAAGAGGGCCATTCTGTCAGGATTGATACATAGAGTAATCTTAGATAAATAATACACAGACTACGAAAACATAAAAACATTTACACCGCACCCAGAGACAGAGTGACAGAAAGGTATATCTCAGCCCCACCACCCTCTCTCAATCTCTCTCCCTCTGCCCCCAGTCACACCTGAGGGGAATCTCATTTCATCCCTCTACCTGACACTCACTGTCCACTTCCTTTTGTCCCCGAAATCCTCCTCTCCGTCAATTATTCACCCTCCCATCTCCCCAACTCTTTTTCTGTCCTCTGTCCCTCTGTTTCTCTCTTTTCTTTCTGTTTATGACCTACATCTATACAGTTACCTAACCCTTCGAGGTTACCACCCGCGAACCAGATTCAACCCAAATGTAATGTTGTGGCTAGGGTCAAGGTTAGGCTGAGCATTTTTTTTTATATTTTTTTTTTACTAACACTAGTATTGATTTTTCACACCCACAACACAACACAAGAGCAGTCATAAACAGAAGCGTAGGGTTAATGGGTAACAACGTCACAGCACGTGGTTGTTATTAGCCCACTAAGTGGGCCTTTTTCATGCCTCCACCCACCCAGCCCACCTGTGTTGACCCCGCCGGTGAAGATCCAGGCTCCGGTTGTCATTGCAGCCTTGATGAGACCCTTGCCAAAGACCTGTTTGAGTTTGGGCTGCAACTCAAAGTTCTGCAGGCCCCCATGCACCGAGATGAGCAGCTTGGGAAGGTCCAGCTGCCACTCCTTGGTCATCAGGTGCAGCAGGAGGTCTGGCTTGGTGTCGTAGGACACACGCACATACTGCAAATGATCATACAAACAACCAATAGCTGTCATTTGTTTGGTATAACATCAACGTGTAATATAGATTACAATGAGAGATATTTTGTGAAAGGCTAAGTACAGTAAAGCGGTTCAATGCATTTGATTGCATACATATGACCTCAGTGGAATAAGAATTGTTTACTCTCATCAATATCTTTGTCTGCAGTAATGTGGATAGGCCCTATCTATATGGTAATATAAACATGTCCTTATCTGTCTATCCACCCTTTATGTGTTATATCATTCAACCCTAGGTATAAAGTGGTCACCATGGCTTTGTTAGAGTGGCCCCCTCCCTGGAACTCGATGGTTCCGAAGGCGTCGGTGGGGCTGAGCTGGGTGTGTTTGCTGATTGACCATTTCTCTGATAGGCTGTCATTCTTAGCCAGACGCTCCGTCTTGTCATTCTGACTGGAGGAGATGCCGGGGGGCAGGCCAACGTGCTGACCAATCAGACGGCCACAGCAGCACCTGGGGAGGCGCAAGAGAGGGGACAGGTAGTCAGAGGTGAGGTGAAACATTCTGAACGTTGCATCCTTCTGATCAGACACCAGATGTGCACTAGAGCTGGGAAGGAGGAGGTGACATGTCGGGCAGGTTCCCGTTCATCTACTGTGAGAGAATGGAGTTCAAAGGCCGTTCACACAAACCCCATGCAGCCCACTCTCTCTACTTTGTACAAATCTCTGATAAAGCCTCTGTAAATGTGCTAGAATTACGCTCATAATATCATAGCCATTAGACATACTAGTAGTCAATAGTCACATACATTGGACATAATGGAGTTGAAATGTGACAGGTCCAGACAGGAGTCCCTGAGGGCAGACAACTGGAATCTTTATTCTGAGATGATGTAAACACCGGCCTGAGATCAAAGAAAAAACAAATTTCTCTTCACTTGCATGTCGTCGACCCAGTATTTCCAGATGAGTAACTATTTGATCCTGGAGCCCCTTCATTTTCCCTCCAGAGCTTTACTTATTCTGTGTTCACTGCTTCATTACATGTCATTTTTGAAAGCATCATTCTTGGTTTCTTTAATGCAGAAATATGTCTGTGACAGGTGTTACGTTCTGCCAATAGCATGCTTTATGTCAGTGTGATGTAGCTCCCTAGAAATGGAGTGATTTTGGTAATTCACAGCATTTTATTGTGTGTCTGTTATGCTTGTTCTGAATGTCCACTTATACAGAACATATGGCAGATTCATTAAATATTCATATATTTAATAAGTTCCTTTAGAGATACCTCCTTTTTTTTTGAGAATGAAACATCTGCAGGGCTCCCTTGCTAAAATAAATGTAAAATAAAATGTGAATGAGACTGTGTGTGTGGTGAAGTTTAGAATTTTTGGTGTTTTAGACGTTACAGTTATATGGTTCCTTACCCTGGCAGTATTATATAGGCCAGGAGAGACTGTAATCCACAGTTCTGATTTCTTTAAACAGCTAACTTTAGCCATCTCTAGCTACAAATCAATTGGGGAGCTGGGGGCAACCATGTAATGTACATTGTTTGGGGGCTAATCACCTTTATGTTACTTCAAACAAAGTCTTTGAGTTGATTTGGCTAAGACATATTTAACATTGCTGCTAATTTTGAACACAGCTGCTTTGGATGCTGCTTCCACTATGCCTTGTGTGGTGTCCGGGAGATTGGGACTAACATACAATACATGAGCAAAAGTATGTGGACACCTGCTCGTCGAACATCTCATTCCAAAGTCATGAGCATTAATATGGAGTTGGTCCCTCCTTTGCTGCTATAACAGCCTCCACTCTTCTGGGAAAGCTTTCCACTGGATGTTGGAACATTTCTGTAGGGACATTCAGCCACAAGAGCATTAGTGTGGTCGGGCACGGATGTTTGCCATATGGCCTGGCTCGCAGTCGGCTTTCCAATTCATCCCAAAGGGTTGAGGTCAGGGCTCTGTGCAGGCCAGTCAAGTTTTTCCTCGCCAATCTCGACAAACTATTTCTGTATGGACCTTGCTTTGTGCAAGGGAGCATTATCATGCCAAACTGTTGCCACAAAGTTGGAAGCACAGAATCGTCTAGAATGTCGATGTATGCTGTAGCATTATAATTTCCATTCACTGGAACTAGGGGGCCTATCCCGAACCATGAAAAACTGCCTCAGACCATTATTACTACTCCACTAAACTTTACAGTTGGCACTATGCATAGGGGCAGGTAGCGTTCTCCTGGCATACGCCAAACCCAGATTTGTCCGTCGGACTGCCAGATGGTGAAGCGTGATTCATCACTCCAGAAAACGGATTTCCACTGATCCAGAGTCCAATGGTGATGAGCTTTACACCACTCCAGCCAATGCTTGGCATTGTGCATGGTTATCTTAGGTTTGTGTACGGCTGCTCGGCAATGGAAACCAATTTCATGATGCCCCCGACGAACAGTTCTTGTGCTGACATTGCTTCCAGGGGCAGTTTGGAACTCGGTAGTGAGTGTTGCAACAAAGGACAGATGATTTTTAAGCACTATGCGCTTCATCACTCGGCAGTCCCGTTCTGTGAGCTTGTGTGGCCTACCACTTCTGGCTGAGCCATTGTTGCTCCTAGACGTTTCCAGTTCACAATAACAGCACTTACAGTTTGATGAAAAATTTACAAACTGACTTGTTGGAAAGTGAGCTCTTCAGTAAGGCCACTCTACTGCCAATGTTTGTCTGGCTGTGTGCTCAATTTTATACACATCAGCAACGGGAGTGGCTGAAATAGCCGTATACACTAATTTGAAGGGGTTACCACATACATTTGTATATATGGTGTAAGACAGCAAAAATATGAATTTCCCATTCACATTGAACAACAAAGTTGTCTTTTAGTACTTTTCACATACCTATGGGGGTCTTTGGCACTCACTATGATATGAACACATTCTCTCTTGTTGAAGGCTCTCTCAATCCACGATTTCTGTGCCTGTGGAGAGAAGAGAAGATGCTCAGTCAGCTAGTTACTCGAACTCAGACCACAGGACTCTTAACTTAAGAGAGGTAGACGAGAGAATCACAGGCGGCACATCAGGAGGCATGCAGGCAGCTAGTACCCAGCTAAGGCCCAGTCTGAGTCGGAGCCCAGTCGGCCCTGGGAAGATAAGAGGCATTTCTCTACCAAACAACAACAGCTATTCATTAGAATGGGAAGAAGGATTTTGTTTTTCTTGAGAATTTGAAGTGCATAGATACAAGCCACAGGTTTCCTATCTGATATCGACTAGGCCTATTTAAGATGCATAATTTGAGGTCTTGAAACGGGCGGCAGGTAGCCTAGTGGTTAGAGCGTTGGGCCAGTAATTTTTTATTTTTTATTTTACTTTTATTTAACTAGGCAAGTCAGTTAAGAACAAATAATAATTTTAAATGACGGCCTAGGAACAGCGGGTTAATTGCCTTGTTCAGGGGCAGAACGACAGATTTTACCTTGTCAGTTCGGTTACCAAAGGTTGCTGGATCGAATCCCCGAGCTAGAGGTAGAAATCTGTTGTTCTGAACAAGGCAGTTAACCCACTTTTTCCCAGTAGGCCGTCATTGTAAGTAAGAATTTGTTCTTAACTGACTTGCCTAGTTAAATAAAGAAAAATTAAATAATTGTGTTGGAAATGACTATCAAAGATGTGCATGCAATCTCAACCATGCAAACTAACACAAACAAACTCAAATGCAAATATTTAATATACGTTGAACAAAAATATAAACATAAACGCAATGTAAAGTGTTGGTCCCATGTTTAATAAGCTGAAATAAAAGATCCCAGAATGTTCCATAAGAACAAAAAGCGCATTTCTCTCAAATGTTGTGCACAAATTTGTTTACATCCCTGTTAATGAGCATTATTCTTTTGCCAAGATAATTCATCCACCTGACAGGTGTGGCATATCAAGAAGCTGATTAAACAGCATGCTCATTACACAGGAGCACCTTGTGCTGGGGCAATACAAGGCCACTCTTAAATGTACAGTTTTGTCACAAAACACAATAGATGTCTCAAGTTTTGAGGGAGTGTACAATTGGCATGCTGACTGCACGAATGTCCATCAGAGCTGTTGCCAAATAATTGAATGTTCATTAATCTACTAGAAGCCGCCTCCAACATCATTTTGGAGATTTTGGCAGTACATCCAATTGGACCTCACAACCACAGACCACGTGTAACCACACCAGCCCACCTCCACATCCGGCTTATTCACCTGCGGGATCGTCAGAGACCAGCTACCCGGACAGCTGATGAAACTGTGTGTTTGATTAACCAAATAATTTCTGCAAGAACTGTCAGAAACTGTCTCAGGGAAGCTCATCTGCGTGCTCGTCATCCTCACCAGGGGTCTTGATCTGTCTTCACTCACCTTCGGTGGCCACTGGCATGCTGGAGAAGTGTGCTCTTCACAGATGAATAGCGGTTTCAACTGTACCAGGCAGACATGTGACATTGTGTGGGCGAGTGGTTTGCTATGTCAACATTGTGAATTGAGTGCCCCGTGGTGGCGGTGAGGTTATGGTATGAGCAAGCATAAGCTACGGCTAACGAACATAATTGCATTTTATCGATGGCAATTTGAATGCACGAAGACACCGTGATGAGATCCTGAGGCCCATTGTTGTGCCATTCATCCACCGACATCCCCTCATGTTTCAGCATGATAATGCACGGCCACATGACGCAAGGTTCTGTACACAATTCCTGGAAGCTGAAAATGTCCCAGTTCTTCCACGGCCTGCATACTCATCAGACATACCTACCACCCATTGAAAATGGTTGTGATGCTCTGGATCGACCTGTACGACAGCGTGTTCCAGTTCCCGCCAATATCCAGCAACTTTGTACAGCCATTAAAGAGGAGTGGGACAACATTCGACAGGCCACAATCAACAGCCTGATCAACTCTACTTAGGAGATGTGTTTCACTGCATGAGGCAAATGGTAGTAACACCAGATACTGACTGGTTTTCTGATCCACACCCCTACCTTTTTTAAAGGTATCTGTGACCAACAGATGCATATCTGTATTCCCAGTCATGTGAAATGATAGATTAGGGTGTAATAAATGTATTTCAATTGACTGATTTCCTTATATTGTGTACTGTAACTGAGTAAAACCGTTAAAATTGTTGCATGTTGCGTTTATATTTTTGTTCAGTATAGTTTACTTCCCCATTGAGATAAAGTGCAGAGAGTAAGCGGATGGTCTGTGCACCCAGGCAGTAAATTCTGTTTGAGTTTCTCAGAAATGTGAAGTTCTTCATCCTGCCCCTGCGGAGTCCATGAATATGAAATATTTCCTCATTTCCATGGGATTACAGCACAACTGACAGCCAATGGAAACAAGTGTGTGTGTCGGGGCATGCGGCTGTCATGTCTACTGCAGGGTCTGAAGGAGAGAGTCAATTATACTCTGCTAGTGCCTGGTGAACAGAGCCTGGTGAACAGAGCCTGGTGAACAGAGCCTGGTAAACAGAGCCTGGTGAACAGAGCCTGGTAAACAGAGCCTGGTGAACAGAGCCTAGACTCCAACAACACCGCTGGGGGGATATAATGTGAAAGCATTTTCTGTACAAAGATGCACATTGACCCCATCCACACAGGAAGTGTTAGTGGACATGAGGTGTTGTGGAGATGAGCATGATGGTAGGAGTGTCCGGAACACTCTGTCGCCTCCCGACAGCAGGACGGGACAGCTAAAAGACACTGGAGGAGGGGAACCGAGCCTCCCAAAACCCACAGCAGCTATGGCAGGAACACCACAAGGCAAAACAAAAGGAGGTCTTTTCTCTGCTTTATTCCGGGAGAATTTGTGTCCCCTGTTCCCAGCCTGCTCTACTTGTACAGGGCTTTTCCCCTCCGTCAGAAAAAGAACAACACACTGTCTCTCTGCCTGACTGGCCCTGTCCCCCCACGGCACGCCAAAACCCCCCCAGGCACCGACCTCCAACCCCCAGGCAGGCCTCCCTCCACACAGGCACACTTACCCTAACACCAGACTTCCCACGATAAACCATTACTCTGAACAAGTCAAGCCACGGGAAGGGGAGGGGTAGGGGGGCCACTTTACACAGGTCAACCTGACCGCGATGACTCAGCAAGCAGCCCCCCTCCCCTCCCCCGACAGGCTGCGACCAATGTATTCATACGCCGCTGCGCACAAGCACAAAGTAGATCTCTCCCTCCCGTTTTTGACTAAATTAGGCGTGACAGTGCTGGCATGAGCCTACTGGCGCTGCTCTCGTGTTCTCAGTAAAAAGAAGATAAGACCAGAAAACCACACAACACGGAAAACACAACACAACCTGTGCCAAAGCCTCAAACAACAGAAAACCACCCCTGGGGTAGAAAAGGAGACCCTCCACAATCTTCTTTGTGGTTCTCTCTCTGTGGCTCTCTCTATGTCTCTCTCTCTTTTTGTCTCTCTCTTTGTCTCTCTCTTTGTCTCTCTCTTTGTCTCTCTCTCTCTCTCTCTCTCTCTCTCTCTCTCTCTCTCTCTCTCTCTCTCTCTATGTCTCTCTCTCTCTCTCTCTCTCTATGTCTCTCTCTCTCTCTGTGTCTCTCTCTCTGTGTGTTTGTTTGTGTGTGTCAGGCTGGCTGGTAGTGTCTTGGTTGTCTTGGTTGTGAGTAAGGGAAATCAGACAACCTGTCATGGGTCAAGACAACATTACAGACTATGTCTCTCTCTCCACCCCCTCTCCCCCTCTCTCTCTCCCTCTCCTTGTTTCTCCCTCTCTTTTTTATTACTAATACTAGTGGGGAGTCTGTTCAAACACCACATCAAATGAACAGCCAACTGTCTAACTGATCTGTTCCAAAATAAACACACATTAACACATTGAGCAGGTATGCAACATGTTTTTCTTCTTTGGTTGACATAGAACGCTGTTTGTACTTAACTTCATGAAAATGAAAATAATAATATTAATAAAAAGAGAATTCCGTCTGAACTGATCTCACTGAAATTATGGATTTCTCTTCATCTGTTTTCTTACTGTGCAAAAATATTCTCTCTAACTGAAATGCTGTCAAACTAATTGGAGCGTCGGCGGAAGCACTGAGCCATAGGATTAGATTCTTAGCTACTTGTCTCAATTGCACTTCACACTTTTTAATTACCATGTATATCAAATACAGTATCTTTAAACTTTTTTTTGTCTTTTCCATGACTTTTCCTTGATCTTAGAACATATGCAAACAGTGGAAGATTCCAATTAACGTCAAAGCACAATTCCCATTGTGTTTCTTTTGTGATATCCATACTAAAAGACACACTGCTTGCTTGGGTGAGCATCTTCTTTTAATTGACTATCCCAGTTAGGTGACTCATGACTGAAGAAGATACATGCGAAAACATTATGAAATAAATAACTTCAACCTTAATAAATGTGTGTTGAGCTTTTTATATTTTACACCATCACTGCTATGTCCTCATCAGAACCATTTACCACACACATTTACCACACACATTTACCCTTTAGCTTAGCATACAGGGAAACATAAACATGTGGGCTCCAAGTGGCACAGTAGTCTAAGGCATTGAATCTCAGTGCAAATCCCTCGCTGGAGTAGGCCATCATTGTAAATAAGAATTTTTTCTTAACTGACTTGCCTAGTTAAATAAAGGGTCAAATTAAAAAAGATGTTCTGTTGTCTATTTGAGAGAAAATATTTGTCTCTAAATGATTTAACATTGAGTTATAGTCAGAACAGTATGTTTTTCATTTGAGAGGACTACACTTTTTTAAAAATCACAATACTAATCATTCATGCACTCTCCTGTGTCCACAACAGTCTTTAAAACGAAATTCTGTTCGTAGAAAGGTACATCAATTATTCAAAGGAAGGCAACTAGCAAACAGAATCTCTTGGAAAAAAAATAAAAAATCCCAATGAATACAAATTGCAGCAATTGAACTGAATATAGAAACATTTCCGGGATACAGAGCAAAGACAATGGATCAACAACAAATAGAACCTTCTGTTTAAATCTTTTTCAGTTTCTTGCGGTAGTTAAGTCTAGGCTACTTCAAATTACCATTCAATAAAAATCTGCACCACAGTGAGAATTCACAACAGTTTCTCCTCTCATGTCTCTGCGCAGAGAATGTGTTATTTCTGTGCTGTTCTCTATGAGACTACATCAGTGGTGAGAG
Source organism: Oncorhynchus kisutch (assembly GCF_002021735.2). Lineage (NCBI taxonomy): Eukaryota > Metazoa > Chordata > Actinopteri > Salmoniformes > Salmonidae > Oncorhynchus > Oncorhynchus kisutch. Next base: position 19,792,786 of record NC_034176.2, on the reverse strand, counting down.
ATAAGCCTATTCAGACCCTCTTCGAAGAACATTTTAATTCAATAAAAAGCATTTCTTTGTTATTAGAATACGGTAAGTTTTGTCATCAGAACCTTCACTAGGGACTCTGTCGGACTAGAAAGAATAAAGTACATCAAAAACAGTACACCTGAGCCAGACACTTACCTGAGTGTGTTGCTGTGCTGCATTGATGGGAGCGTCCTGTGAAAAGCAGGGCAAGTGCTGAGGGCATCTCTATATCTCTAAACCTCACACCCTCACTGGATCCTGATACCAGGCCTGTCCAGTCCACCCCGCAGCCTAAGGACATTAGGGCTAAACCAGAGCCACTGTGGCCCTATGAGCCCACTGGAATGTGTGTGTGTGTGTGTGTGTGTGTGTGTGTGTCTGGTGTTGTAGGGGGATTAGCCTGATCAGAAACACCCCCATATGTCCAATCACAAGCCCCCCCTCCAAAAAAAACAAATCCCTCACTACGGTATCAGAGAAGGAACTCTGTTCATTTCCATCATTCATGCACACACACACACATAGATCCAGTCGCATACAAACATGCACAATTGGTACATGTAGAACAACAATACAACTGCTGACGTTTCTCTACTGTAAAACCACTACAAGTCTCCCCTCCACTATGGATGCTTGAATATGTCTTTTTTCTAGTTATGCCTGTAATGGCGTTGGGCATCTTTCCCTCAAGGAGATGGCCCACCAGGGAGAGTGGCCATTTAAGCCCGACTACCATGTCACTCAGATATGCACTGCAGTGTGTCCTCTCTATCAGTGCACACCACACCTGTCTGTCTCCGGCCTCCACAGCTACTGTGCAGCTCCTGGTGTGTGTGAGCAGCATATAACAGCTCTTGACACCACAAAGCACTTCTGAGTAATGGGGACATTCTTCTTGGGTTTAGCCAGATTATTATAACATTATACCACAGCATTGTTGAAATCGAATTCCTGATTGTCTGGAAGGGCATTCTAGAATGGACATTAAAACCAGAGCCAATAATATGCGCCTACAAATGCAGACCGTACTTGTTACAAAGTTACAGAAAGCTAAACCAACAACCACACAAAATGAAATTGGATACATTGTAAACGCAGTGAGTGATAAACCTCTCCTGTCCCCTCTGCCACTAAAGCTGTCAAATTCTCCCACGTTTTTCTAGTTTGACCAGCTGTTTTCAGCAACTGATATTTTTGAATTCGGTTTTCATATTGGCAGATTTGCAAGACAACAAACTATTTAACTAGCTTCTTTGACAAGGTACACATCTGTTGTTCTGCCCCTGAACAAGGCAGTTAACACACTGTTCCTGGGCTGTCATTGAAAATAAGAACTTGTTCTTAACTGACTTGCCTAGGTAAAAAAAAATCAAACAAAAGGTGTATTTCCCTCAATTCCCTGTGTACGTGTGTTTGTTTGAGTAGGATTTAAATTAGTGCAGATTAGAGTATTATTTTCCTGGTCTCCCCACTGTTCAGACTAATTAAAACTTGCCCAGATTACTTTAAATCTGTATAATCCCTGGATTAGGAGACCAAGAACAGACAGGTTCTAAACCAGCACTACAAAAGAGCAGTGTTTACAGCTTGACCTCAGCATCTACCCCCAACCGACCTGCCCTCTGAGAAACGTTCCACTCAAAGAAATGGCTGGGAGGGAAAAAAGTATATTTGGCAACATATCATGAGTTAGCCATAGACATCAAATGTGTATTATACTTATAGCATTCTACTAGTGTATAATTGGGAAAAGTAATGATGGCATCTTGACCCCGTCAAGTTAAACAACATGAAAAAGATTATTGAGTCGAGCAGTGTGGCCAGGTAATGAAATCCAGTTGAGATTTTCTCCGTTTTGAGGATTCAATGTGTTCAATTTATCTAGAGTCTCAGATTTCGAGAGAAGTCAAAATTCTAAAATCAGAACACAACTGATCAAATCTGAACCAGTCCAGTTGAGACAAGTGTAGATGCTCTCTGTGCGATGGTCTGTGTTAACTCAGATTTAGATTATATACAAATTCTACTGGGAATATTATACAGATTTTGTGACAGGTTAGAATCCACAGTCAGAATGTGACAGGTCTCTTGGGAGGTCAGGAAGGCTGAGTCTGTGAGCAGTGACTTTCAAAGAGCCAATTAGAGTTGAGGAAACCTGCAGACACACTAGGCTAATGGTCCTATAGAATGAGATCAGTTCTTCAGTCTCATTCATAAGGTGGCCAGCATCACCAGCTTCCATGTCAATACTGGGATTGGGAGTGGAGAGAGCAGCTAATGATATGACACAAAGTCAAAGCCCTTTACAAGGACATTATAGAATCTCTCAGACAAAGCCTTTCCTATTCTTGAAACTCCCATGTTCAATATGCCACAAAATGGATGCCAACATCAAAACAAAAGCCAGACAGTACTCTATTCCTCTGAGCAAGAGTGTTTGTGATATTATAAACAGGACACACAAACAGATTAAGAATTCCGTTGGTTTTCTCCTAATGAACTTGTAATGGATTAAGCGTTGTGAGGATGTGTTTGTCGTGTTGAAATTCCATTCCTAATGCATCTAATGTGCCTCACCAGAGGAGAATTCAAGGCCCCTTTAACCCAAACAAAACCCCAAATGGTTGTCTTCCTTCCAGTTGATTTTGCTGTGACCTGAATGCTTGGGGACAGGTGGAAAAGTGAACAATATTGTGTGAAAACACCTGGAAGCTGTTGTAATGCTTTAATGGGGAAGATTTCAGGAGATGATCTGAAATACACCATGATGGTTCAAGTGTACACACACTCATTAGAACACAGACACTATTGTTAGCATACCCTGACATAAACTCCATGCACTGTCTCCGATTCATTACGCACACACGTGCACGCATACACACACACATGTGCACGCATACACACACACACACACACACACACACACACACACACACACACACACACACACACACACACACACACACACACACACACACACACACACACACACACACAGAGATATGCACATAAACACACGCAAACACACACACACACATATTCTCACACTATCGCTCCTTCATAGGCCCACTCTGGTCAAGGTCATTGCATTGGAAGAATGCAAGCTGGTTACTCTGCAAGGCGATAGAATAGAGGGGTGGGTTGCAAACATCTCTCCCAATGAAAGTTCTAGACCCATGCCTCCAGGTGCCTGTCATCAACATCTCATGAGCTGAGTTATGTGTATGTATTTCACCTAAACCTGCCCTCAACCCTGGGCCTAGAGAGGACGTGGCCACTTCAGAGGAGGGCCCTCTAGCTTATTCAATCTGTACGATGGTGCCATACAGTATGGCTGCTGTCTCGCGAGCTCCGACCCAACTTTGCTATTCTGTGATTCTTTTGACGTTTATCTTTTTTTGCTCAAAATGTATCCACTATTATTTCTTATGATCAACAACTTTTGAACATCAAATTGTCAGTTACTAACCTCAATTCTAGCATCAACTACAAATTCGACTCATCTGCCGTGGGCTCTGTGTAATTCTGCCCCAATTTTCGGGCTACCCACGAGGAAACGCCGGCAAAAAAAGAGGCCGGAGAGGCGTAGTCCTGGCGAGATAATAACAAAGGGAAAACCGGCCACCTATTCCTTCAATTATATTGGCAAATATAATTGATAATAAGATGGTTGACCTCCGATCGCAGATTTGCTATCAACGGGACTATCGTAACTGCAATATCTTCTGCTTTTCTGAAACATGGGTTTTGGACAAGATACGCCCCATGGCTATCCAACTCAATGTATTGTCCATTCACCGAGCAGAGAGGACAATGTATTCAGGAAAATCAATAGGGGGGGGGGGGGGGGTATGCCTCTTCATCAACAGCAAATAGTGTGGTGACTCTAGCGTAGTGTAGGTCTCGACCCATTGTTCACCCATCTTGGAATACCTAATGGTCAAATGCCTACTATTCTACCTCCTAAGAGTTTTCAGCTGTTATCATGACTGCTGCATTACATTCCACCTCACGACAAGAAAAACATCAAGCTGGCACTTTTATGCACCCAGATCCTGCTTTTCTTGTTGCTGGTGATTTTAATTCCACGTCATTAAGATACATGATCCCCAACTTCCAACAGCATGTCTCCTTCTCCACTAGCGGCGATAAAGTCCTAGACCACTGTTACTCTACCCACAAGCAAGCATACAAGGCCCTCCCTTATCCCCTGTTCGGCAAATCAGATCATGGTACTCTATAGTCCTGTCCTGTCTACAAGCAGAAGCTCAAAACAGGAAGAACCCTGAGGCTTCGTAGAGAAATCATCATCCGAATTGGAAGCTATGCTGCAGGACTGCTTTGCTAGCATGGACTGGAATATGTTCCAGGACTCGGGCGATAGCATCGGTGAGCTATCCACCTCAGTCAACGGCTTCATTAGGAAATGCATCCCCGACGTTGTCCCCACAGTGAAGGTTCACTGCTTCCTCAATCCAAAACCCTGGATTAACACAGAGAACAGCACTATCGCAGCCAACCCTGAAGCTACGGTTGAGGACAAGAACAAGTACAAGAAGTCCTGCTACGATCTCCGCTGAGCCATCAAATGAGAAAAATATCAATATACAGTTGAAGTCGGAAGTTTACATACACCTTAGCCAAATACTTTTAAACTATGTTTTTCACAATTCCTGACATTTAATCAGAGTAAACATTCCCTGTCTTAGGTCAGTTAGGATTACCACATCATTTTAAGAATGTGAAATGTCAGAATAATAATAGACAGAATTATTTATTTCAGCTTTAATTTCTTTCATCACATTCCCAGTGGGTCAGAAGTTTACATACACTCAATTAGTATTTGGTAGCATTGCCTTTAAATTGTTTAATTTGGGTCAAACGTTTCGGGTAGCATTCCACGAGCTTCCCACAATAAGTTGGGTGAATTTTGACCCATTCCTCCTGACAGAGCTGGTGTAACTGAGTCAGGTTTGTGGGCCTCCTTGCTCGCACATTCTGTTCCATTTCTGCCCACAACTTTTCTATAGGTTTGAGGTCAGGGCTTTGTGATGGCCACTAAAATACCTTGACTTTGTTGTCCTTAAGCTATTTTGCCACAACTTTGGAAGTATGCTTGGGGTCATTGTCCACTTGGAAGACCCATTTGCAACCAAGCTTTAACTTCCTGACTGATGTCTTGAGATGTTGCTTCAATATATCCACATCATTTTCCTACCCCATGATGCCATCTATTTTGTGAAGCGCACCAGTCTCTCCTGCAGCAAAGCACCCCAACAACATGATGCTGCCACCCCCGTGCTTCACGGTTGGGATGGTGTTCTTCGGCTTGCAAGCCCCCCCCCCTTTTCCCTCCAAACATAATGATGGTAGTTATGGCCAAACAGTTATATTTTTGTTTCATCAGACCAGAGGAAATTTCTCTAAAAAAGTACGATCTTTGTCCCCATGTGCAGTTTACGGCGGTTTTGGAGCAGTGGATTCTTCCTTGCTGAGCGGACCTTTTTTATGTCGATATACAACTCGTTTTACTGTGGATATAGATAATTTTGAATGCCTTCCTGAGCGGTATGACGGCTGCGAGGTCCCATGGTGTTTATACTTGCATACTATTGTTTGTACAGATGAACGTGGGACCTTCAGGCATTTGGAAATTGCTCCCAAGGATGAACCAGACTTGTGGAGGTCTACATTTTTTTTGCCTATCAGAAGCTTCTAAAGCCATGACCTCCATTTTCTGGAAATTTCCAAACTGTTTAAAGGCACAGTCAACTTAGTGTATGTCAACTTCTGACCCACTGGAATTGTGATACAGTACAAAACTATAGTTTGTTTGTGGAGTGGTTGAAAAACATTTTTTATTGACTCCAATCTAAGTGTATGCAATCTTCCAACTTCAACTGTACATATTACCTCAATTATCTTGACTAACCTGTATCCCCGCACATTGACTCGCTACCGGTACAACCCTGCATATAGCCTCGTTATTGTTATTTTATTGTGTTAAATTATTTATATATATATATATACTGTACCAGTCCAAAGTTTGGACACACACCAACTCATTGCATGTTTTTTGTTTAGTTTTATTATTTTCTATATTGTAGAATAATAGTGAAGACATTAAAAATAAGAAATAACACATTTGGAATCATGTAGTAACCAAAAAAGTGTTAAACAAATTCTTCAAAGTAGCCACCCTTTGCCTTGATGAACGCTTTGCACACTCCTGGTATTCTGTCAACCAGTCTCCTGGAATGCATTTCAATTACCAGGTGTGCCTTGATAAAAGTTCATTTGTGGAATTTCAAATATGCAAAATAAAGCTAAATAAAACAACAGTCCATCATTACATTAAGACATGAAGGTGTTAATGGGATTTATCTGTTAATTGAATGATTAGAATATTCCACCCTGAAACCATAAAATTGTATGGAATTGACTAGAATGTATACAATTCTAATCAATAAATGTGTAGTTCTAGTCAGAATTACGGTAAAACAATATAGCTCATGTTTATGTCTTTATGGTATTTTAAACACAGACTGTCAGAGCAAAATTCGGGGCCGACCTGACTAGAGATTTGGGAGAGAACGGGGAGTACGTCTCAAGGTCGAGGTCTCCCTAATCTCTGTCAGCTGGGTAGTGAGACAGTATGTGCGTAGGATACCTTCTGTTTGTGTGTATGTATGTGCGTAGGATATCTTCTGTTTGTGTGTATGTATGTGCGTAGGATATCTTCTGTTTGTGTGTATGTATGTGCGTAGGATATCTTCTGTTTGTGTGTATGTATGTGCGTAGGATATCTACTGTTTGTGTGTATGTATGTGCGTAGGATATCTACTGTTTGTGTGTGTGTATGTGCGTAGGATATCTTCTGTTTGTGTGTATGTATGTGCGTAGGATATCTACTGTTTGTGTGTATGTATGTGCGTAGGATATCTACTGTTTGTGTGTGTGTATGTGCGTAGGATATCTTCTGTTTGTGTGTATGTATGTGCGTAGGATATCTACTGTTTGTGTGTATGTATGTGCGTAGGATATCTTCTGTTTGTGTGGAAGTATGTGCGTAGGATATCTACTGTTTGTGTGGAAGTATGTGCGCAGCTATAAAATTGATGTCTTTGTATTCTTGACTTTAGAACGTTCCCGTGAATAAACCTTTTTGACTATTTTAGCTGGGCCTCCGTCTGTTTCTTTCAACCAGGATCTTACAAATTCTGGTTTGCAGACTGAGTAATATAATTAAATTGGGTTATGTACCTTGAGAACATAATTCTCATATCAGAAGGTCAGTCAATGCGGAAAATTTCAAGTACTTTGAAAGTTTCTTCAAGTGCAGTCGCAAAAACCATCAAGCGCTATGATGAAACTGACTCTCATGAGGATCACCACAGGAAAAGAAGACCCAGAGTTTCCTCTGCTGAATAGGATAAGTTCATTAACTGCACCTACGATTGCAGGCCAAATAAATGCTTCACAGATTTCAAGTAAGAGACACATCTCAACATCAATTGTTCAGAGGAGACTGAATCAGGCCTTCACGGTCAAATTGCTGCAAAGAAGCCACTACTGAAGGACACCAATAATAAGAAGAGACTTGATTGGGCCAAGAAACACAATCAATGGACATTAGACCAGTGGAAATCTGACCTTTGAGTCCAAATGTGAGATTTTTGGTTCCAACAGTCGTGTCTTTGTGAGACGTAGAGTAGGTGAATGGATGATCTCTGCATGCATGGTTCCCACCGTGAAGCATGGAGGAGGAGGTGTGATGGTGCTTTGCTGGTGACACTGTCTGTAATTTAGAATTCAAGGCACACTTAACCAGCATGACTACCACAGCATTCTGCAGCGATACCCCATCCCATTTGGTTTGTGCTTAGTGGGACAATCATTTGATTTTCAACAGGACAACGTCCCAACTAACCTAAGGGCTATTTGACCAAGAAGGAGAGTTATGGATTGCTGCATCAGATGACCTGGCCTCCACAATCACCCGACCTCAAACCAATTGAGATGGTTTGGGCTGAGATGGACCGCAGAGTGAAGTAAAAGCAGCCAACAAGTACTTAGCTTATGTGGGAACTCCTTCAAGACTGTTGGAAAAGCATTCCTGATGAAGCTGGTTGAGTGAATGCCAAGAGTTTGCAAAGCTGTCATCAAGGCAAAGGGTGGCTACTTTGAAGAATCTAAAATCTAAGATATATTTTGATTTGTTTAACACTTGTTTGGTTACTACATGATTCCATATGTGTTAATTCACAGTTTTGATGTCTTCACTATTATTCTACAATGTAGACAATAGTCCAAATAAAGAAAAAGGCGTGTCCAGAGTTTTGACTGGTACTCACTTCAGTTGATTTAGTAAATACTTTCTCAACTCTTATGTTTCTTCAAACTGCATTGTTGATTAAGGGCTTGTAATTAAGCGTTTCACGGCTACACCTGTTGTATTCAGGGCGTGTGACAAATACAATTTGATTTGATTTGACTTTACACTCATCATATGCTGCTGCTACTCTGTTCTTTATTTCTCTCTTATTATTATCTATTGTGATACCTAGTCACTTTACCTGCTTTCAAGGACATATCTACCTCAAATAGCTCGTACCCCTGCACATTGATCAGGTACTGGTAATCCCTGTATCAGTGGAGGCTGCTGAGGGGAGGACGTCTCATAACAATGGCTGGAACTGAGCAAATGGAATGGCATCAAACCATGTTTTTGATGTATTCAATACCATTCCACTGATTCCGCTCCAGCCATTACCACCAGCCCGTCCTCACCAATTAAGGTGCCACCAACCTCCTGTGCCCTGTATGTAGCATCGTTCTTGTATATTTTATTCCTCGTGTCACCCGTTGTATTCGGCGCATGTGACAAATCCAATGTGATTTGAGGTAGGGATGGACGGAGGAGAGGAGGATGGGTCTTTTTAATCAGTCACACATCTGTCAGTGGGCGAGCTAACAGAGAGAGAGCTCATTTTGTCAGCCCCTTTAGAGTGTACACTGAGTTACAGACATTATTGGCTTGTCATAGAGAACCTGAGAGGGGCCGAAAATGAGGACATATTTAAAATAGATCTTAAAACACACTTATTTAGCTTTGATTTTCCTTAGGGTGGCTTTTCATTTGTCTTTCAGTTTTAAATAGTTTTTGTCCTCTTTTGTTTCTTGTGTAGTAAATATTTCAGTTTTTATTTTCATTGTTTATTTGTTTTTTTCTTGTGAAGTGCATTGTGTTGAAATTTGCTATATAAATAACACTTGATTTGATAAAGAAATCCAAACAGGCCGTAAAGCCCGTCTTTCAAAGGGGAAGGGAAGGCATTTACTTAAACCCTGACTATAGGCTGTTTGCCAACCACAACAAACAAACATTCATCCTTGGCAACAGGGTGTGATTAGCCAGCCACTTAAATCCCCTTACAATGAATGTACCATGCCACATCACATTTTAAAATAAGAAGAGGGCAGAAGGTGTGTGTGTGTGTGTGTGCGCGAGTGCATCTGTGTGTGTGCATCTGTGTGCGTGTGCATCTGCATCTGTATGTGTGTGTGTGTGTGTGTGTGTGTGTGTGTGTGTGTGTGTGTGTGTGTGTGTGTGTGTGTGTGTGTGTGTGTGTGTGTGTGTGTGTGTGTGTGTGTGTGTGTGTGTGTGTGTGTCTGTGTGTGATAGAGGGCGCTTGTTTTAGCCCCATCGTTTCCAATCCATTTCCTGAGGGTAGAATAAGCAGCTCTTTTTCCCATAGGCCTTCACTAAGCCGCACTAGCCGCTTGCCCGAGCGACTGCTAATCAGGAGTGGCAAGGCCATTCTGTCTGAGAACATGAGAGGTGATAACCCTGACCCCCTCACAGAGAACAGAGGGAAATAGAGAGACAGAGAGAGACAGAGAGAAAAACAGAGAGAGAGAAAAAGAGAGAGAAAAAAGAGAGAGAGAGAGAGAGAGGGAGAGAGATAGAGATGGTGGTGGGGCAGAGAGCCAGAAACAAATGAAAAGGTAAGGAGAGATACAATACAAGAGAGTGGGTAGATGGAGAAATAGAGAGAGCGAGAGAGAGAGAGAAACAAAGGAGTGGTGATAAAGAGGCAATGTGCAGTATGCAATAAACTAGCTCTCACAGTCTCCCGTCAGAATTAGACGTTCATCCATGTTTCTCAAACATCAAATGTTTAAGTTGTTGCAAACTGAAAATGCAGAAGTGGTTCAGTTTTGGCATTATCTCCAAATGTTTAAGGTTAGTGTTAAGTTTAGGTACTAATAACTCTTCAATCTTAAGGTTAGGCATTAACTCTGAACAGTTAAAGTAAGGGTTAAGGTTTGGGATATGCTTAAAACAAAAGTCTCAGAAATAACATTCTATTGCTGGATTCAAACTTGCAACCTTTGGAATCAGAGGCAGATACTCTTACACTCATCTGCCATCCCCAATGATGTAGCAAAACCAAAACTACTTGAAGGTAACAGTTCTCACTGTTGCCCCTAGTGCACGTCATCTCCCGACGTCCTCAGACACGGATGGACGTCGAATACTGACTTGTATCGCGGGTGACCTGGCTGATGTGAGAGAAAGAAAATGAGAGAGATGATTGAGTGAATGTAAGAGAAATCGAGAGACAGGGAGAGTGACAGGGCCTTGGACTCCCATCATTCTTTATCTAAAGATCATATTAACTCACAAAGTGTATGTGATAACAGATTGATGGACACCTGTCGGCCAGTCAGTGCAAGTAACCCTCATTATGAAACAGCTTGGGGGCAGGAGGTGGAGTGGCAATGTTGGCTAACAGAGGAAAGGATAAAAAGGATCAAAATGCTGAATATCCTGTTAGGTAATACACTGCAATAACCATGGAAACAGCCCTCCTGCTGTGTGTGTGTGTGTGTGTGTTTGAACTGACATGCAGAGAATCAATGTGGACAACTACATACGAGAGAACACATCAAACGTAATCTCTAACATAATAATGCATGAGCCTACACACCCACACTCCTGCATCTTTATACTGTATAGCCAAGACACCATTTAACAAAAAAGCATAATCAGTGTCCTTGCAGCATGACATGACTGATATTTCCCCGTGGGTCATGTTAATTTGGTACCAAATGGAATAAAACTGACTGAAACAGGAAGGGACTACCAATGAGAAACTGTTTCTCTGTGAACACTAGCCCTGTCGATGAGACAAATGCAGTGGTGGAAAAAGCACTCCATTTTCATACCTGAGTAAAAGTAAAGATATCTCAATAGAAAATGACTCAAGAAAAAGTAAAAGTCACCCAGTAAAATACTACTTGAGTAAAAGTATACAAGTATTTTGTTTTAAATATACTTAAGTATCAAAAGTAAATGTAATTGCTCAAATGTACTTCAAGTACAAAAAGTAAAAGTATAAATCATTTCAACTTCCTTATATTAAACAAACAAGACGTCACCATTGAAATAAAAAACGGATAGCCAGGGGCAGATTCCAACACTCAGACCTCATTTACAAACAAAGCATTTGTGTTTAGTGATTGGACCAAGTATGTGAATTGGACCATTTTCCTGTCAAAATGTAACGAGTACTTTTGGGAGTCAGGGAATGTAGTGAAGTAAAAGTTAAAGTTTCCATAAATATAAACAGTAAAGTAAAGTACAGATACTCTAAAAAAACTATTTAAGTAGTACTTTAAAGTATTTTTACTTAAGTACTTTACACCACTGGACAAATGCTTCTTTCACCTTTGATGGCCTTTCAATTGAATTGTTCACCACAGTTCCCCAGCATTACACCACACAACCAGAGATTCTACACTAACCACTGGGCTGTGCTACACCATGTATTCTGCACAGCTATGTGTTGATGTAGCTTCAGTCTGTGTGTTAGGGGTCTCTCTGTGCTCTGATGTGCTGTTCTATGGCTTTATAGAACAGTGTGCAATTTAGTTTCAGGTGTTGACGTGGCACGGCTGTGAGAGCTGCGAAATTGCGAAATTGATTCTCACTCTCTCGTGGTGAATGTACTGGTGCAGCTCAATTGCACATGGTGGTGATTCATTTTAAACATCACACGTTTAGCCGTGGACACACACAGCGATTCGCATCTGACGCCATTATCTGTAGCCTCTGGGCAGAACAGCTGTCACAAATCTCACTGGGACAAAATCCAATGTTCTTCAGGAAGCTACAGGTAAAACAAACACCTTATAGCACCACATTTCTCAGGTGAATCTCACTGGAATAGCCTTTATCAAAAAGCCCTTTATGACTCATTTGAGTCCAATAGAATAATCAGAATCTGTCAATTTAAAATGTAGGAAATCATTGCTATTTCTGGAGCATAGGGAAATCATTACTGACAAAATAGAGTGCATCAGAAATACTCGCTGTCTTCTGAAACAACAGCTCTATTTCTGGGTCTCTCCTGGAAAAACACAGAACGGTCTTCATCTCACGTCCCATTTTGGGGACAAAAGTGAAAGTGCAGTTTCAATTTCGTGGACCTAATGGAACTAGAATTTGGAGTTACCGAGCAAAAGGAGAGATGAAGAGCTAGGCCTAAATCAATTTACCACACACATACACACGTACCTATACACACACACGTATACACACACGCACATATACACACAAGCACGTATACACACACGCACACATATACACGTACACACACACACACACACACACACACACACACACACACACACACACACACACACACACACACACACACACACACACACACACACACACACACACACACACACACACACACACACACACACACACACAGTCCTACTGTACACATCCCTGGGATATTCATTATCATGCGTATTCCTCTATATTCCTCTTCCTGTCTTCTCTCTGGCACAGCAGAGCAGCTGACACCAACAGGTCTCTTCTGGCACACTGTCAATGATACCCACACGCAGGCACACACACTCACACACACTGTCTGAGAGCCCCGTGAACACACTCATACACTAACTCGATAATGCAAGTCTCAACCTGTTCTAATCACATAATCAAAGGCAAAATATTGAGCATTGAATTTATTGTAATTCTGCTCTTGTTGGAGCCCATCCAATCAATAAGCTTGGTTTGTCTTGAGTGATGAGTTATCCCTCGTTCACAGAAATGTCCATATCATTGTGTTAGAGACCCTGGGGGTGGAGACTGACAGATGGAAAGCATCTCACACCACAGTGGATCCAACCAAATTACATCATAATTAGCCCCATTGAAAGTGCCACAGAGACTAGACCAGACAGCCTTCAAGAAATGACACTGTCAATGTAACAGCGTTGCTTCTGCCCCTCTCCTCGCCCCAACCTGGGCTCGAACTAGGGAACCTCTGAACATATTGATAACAGTCACCCTCGAAGAATCATAACCTTTCGTTACACAAAAGCAGCAGCTCTTGCAGAGCAAGGGAAACAGCTACTTCAAGATCTATGAGCGAGTGACGTGACCGATTGAAACAATACTAGCGTGCACTGCTAACTAGCTAGCCATTTCAGACGGGGTGCACTTCACCCCCTTTGACCCCCTCTTCTCCAAAGCAACCATTGATCCGGGTCACGGCACCAATTTAACAGTGTTGCTTCCGTTCCACTCCTTGCCAACCTGGGCTAGAACCAGGGACCTTCTGAACACATCGACAGACATCCTCGAAGCATCATTACCTTCAGAAACAACTACTTTAAGATCTCCGAGCAAGTGACCTCACCGATTGAAACACTACTAGCGTGCACCGCTAACTAGATAGCCATTTCATACTGCTTACATCAGCACCAGTAGCCATTTACGGGAAATACCACATCACATCTTAGACCTTGATGGCTACACTACAACATTCACAATTCTATTAACTACTGTATTCCCATTGACATTATACCAGCTCACTTCTTCTGTTGTACAGTAATAACCAAGGAGTTTCACATGTTTCAATGCTAATAAATCTATAACATTCAGTCTATTGAACTGGTGTGTTTCTTAAGGGCTTGCCTTGAGCACATCAAAATGACTTGGTGACATTCAGCCACTGCTGGGTTTTGGCTGACCACTGCCAGGAATCTGTGCTAAAATACTCACTGGAGCACACTACAATGGAAAAAACGGTTAGTTGTTTCAACATGTTATTTCCATGCATGAAGTTACATGGCCTTTTTTCAAGCTTTGGCAACTTTATATTTCAAGCTTTCATAATTGACAACAAGTGTTTTACTAATTAAAGATAGTTAAGTCAGTATAATCTACTATTTTTAGTTGAGTCAATGTATGTTTTAGTAGAGATAACTAACCTCCCTTTTGAAATGACTTCATATTTTCAATTAGTCTAACTTACTATCAAGTTAAGTAGATTACATATACATTGATTAAACAACCCCAACCATAGCAATGAAATAATAGAGAATTCAGTAAGGAACATTATGCTCCCATCTGTCTCTAGCTCCTGTGTGAGCTTTTTCGCCAGTTTCGCCAAAACTGGCATTGCACATAGCAATGTCAACCAACCAACAGACCGCTTTAACTACAACGACATTCTCAGTAACGGTTACAGAAACATTTTACTTTAACTTTTTTGCCTTCATAGTTGTGAATTTCTAAGTTGTGTAAACATTGTTTTTTGCTAACACTCTGAGCCTTCTGCTAGAGAGAGTTAGACAGAGAGAGAGCTGAAGGAAGGAAGGAAGGTGGAGAAAGAGAGCCAGGGAAAGCGAGAGAAAGCGAGGGAGAGGTAAAACACGGGGAGGAGAAACAGGGAATCTGAGTAGTGAGAGAAAGTAAGAGCAAGTGAGAGAGAGAAAGCAGAACGAGAGGGAGCTAGAAGAGAGAGAGAGAGAGAGAGAGAGAGCGAGAGGGCGAGAGAGCGAGAGAGGTTAAGTACTGGCCTAGCCCCAGCCCTCAGGGTGTCTGTCTGGACCAAATCCCTGAGCAGATGGGGTGATCTCATATTATATAATACACTCAACCCTCCTAGCCCACCATTCTCTCCTCTCTCCTCTCATCTCTCCTCTCCACTACTCTATCAGCTCTTCTCCTCTGTCAACCTGCCACCTTCCCTACTTCCCACTTTCCCTTCCCTCTCTCAAATCAGTGTCAGAACCACTGACATAGCTCCTGTCCTGCCATGTGCTGGTGTGTTGCTATGGATACTGAAAACTAGGAGGCTCACCGCCATCTTCCCTCCCAAACCCACTCTGACACAGCTGGGAATGGGGGCAGTGCATGTCACAGCATGTCAGAAACATACACACGTGTACATGCACAGACCTGATCAAACATGCACAGATCTGATCAAACATGCACAGACCTGATCAAACATGCAGAGACCTGATCAAACATGCACAGACCTGATCAAACATGCACAGACCTGATCAAACATGCACAGACCTGATCAAACATGCACAGACCTGATCAAACATGCACAGACCTGATCAAACATGCACAGACCAGATCAAACATACACAGACCTGATCAAACATGCACAGACCTGATCAAACATGCACAGACTTGATCAATTATGCACAGGCACCTAGAGATTCTGGGTTCGAGTCCAGGCTCTGTCGCAGCCGGCCACAACCGGGAGACACATGCGGCCGCAAACAAATGGCCCAGCATCGTCTGGGTTAGGGGAGGGTTTGGCCAGCAGGGATGTACTTGTCCTATCGCGCACTAGCGACTTCAGGGTGCAGTGCACTCTGACAAGGTTGCCAGGTGTACTGTGTTTACTCCGACACATTGGTGCGACTGGCTTCCGGGTTAAGTGGGCATTGTGTCAAGAAGCAGTGCGGCTTGGTTGGGTTGTTTCGGAGGATGCATGGCACTCAACCTTTGCCTCTCCTGAGTCCGTACGGGAGTTGCAGCGATGAGACAATTGGATACCACGAAAAGGGGGTAAAACCAAAATAAACTACATGCACAGACTTAACTGTTGGAACACCAGAAAAGTGACACGCATCAAATCATTGGTTCACAAGCAAAGAGTCATCTGTCAATCAATCTGGCTGTGGGCGGGACATGGCCATAGCGCTATATCAACACTGTATCAATGTGTCATCAGCACCTAATCAATAATATCCTTTAAGTCACTTATCATCAAAAATAATCTTACAATGATGTCACATTCAACGTATGATGTCTGAGATTTTATGAGCAAAGATCGTTTCATTGCCTCTTTTCACATCGAAAATGGACCAATCTGTGTGTGTACGTGGTGTGTGTGTCTGTGTGTTTGTGTGTGCACAGCAGTGTGTGCACACCAGTGATTGACTGGAATGACCCAGGCCTATTCATTTATATCCATGGTCAGACCACACTTCATCAACACCAGTCTGTGAATTGTGAGAACAGAACAGAACTAGATTCTATCCATTGTGTCAAGGATCATATCACCTCCACCCTACCTGACACCCTAGACCCACTCCAATTTGCTTACCGCCCCAATAGGTCCACAGACGACGCAATTGCAATCACACTGCACACTGCCCTAACCCATCTGGACAAGAGGAATACCTATGGAAGAATGCTGTTCATCGACTACAGCTCAGCATTTAACACCATAGTACCCTCCAAACTTGTCATTGAGATCAAGACCCTAGGTCTCGACCTCGCCCTGTGCAACTGGGTCCTGGACTTTCTTACGGTTCTCCTCCAGGTGGTGAGGGTAGGAAACAACATCTCCACTCCGCTGATCCTCAACAATGATGCCCCACAAGGGTGTGTTCTCAGCCCTCTCCTGTACTCCCTGTTCACCCATGACTGCGTGGCCATGCATGCCTCCAACTCA
Organism: Oncorhynchus kisutch; assembly: GCF_002021735.2. Lineage (NCBI taxonomy): Eukaryota > Metazoa > Chordata > Actinopteri > Salmoniformes > Salmonidae > Oncorhynchus > Oncorhynchus kisutch. Next base: position 19,775,993 of record NC_034176.2, on the reverse strand, counting down.
ATCATCATGTTTGCAGATGACACTGCAGGGGTAGGCTTGATTACCAACAACGACGAGAAGGCCTACAGGGAGGAGGTGAGGGCCCTCAAAGGACATGATCGTGGACTTCAGGAAGCAGCAGAGGGAGCACCCCCCTATCCACATCGACGGGATAAATGGTGGAGAAGGTATAAAGTTTTAAGTTCCTTGGCGTACACATCACGGACAAACTGAAATGGTCCACCCACACAGACAGCGTGGTGAAGAAGGCGTAACAGCGCCTCTTCAACCTCAGGAGGCTGAAGAAATTTGGATTGTCACCAAAAACTCACACACTTTTACAGATGCACAATCGAGAGCATCCTGTCGGGCTGTATCAATGCCTAGTAAGGCGACTGCTCCGCCCACAACCGTAAGGCTCTCCAGAGGGTAGTGAGGTCTGCACAACGCATCACCGGGGGCAAACTACCTGCCCTCCAGGACACCTACATCACCCAATGCTACAGGAAGGCCATAAAGATCATCAAGGACAATAACCACCCGAGCCACTGCCTGTTCACCCTCTATCATCCAGAAGGCAAGGTCAGTACAGGTGCATCAAAGCTGGGACCGAGAGACTGAAAAACAGCTTCTATCTCAAGGCCATCAGACTGTTAATCACTAACATTGAGTGGCTGCTGCCAACATATTGACTCAAATCTCTAGCCACTTTAATAATTACAAATTGGATGTAATAAATGTATCACTAGTCACTTTTTAAAAATGCCTCTTTAACTTTTTATGGCTGCAGGGGCAGTATTGAGTAGCTTGGATGAAAAGGTGCCCATTGTAAACGGCCAGCTCCTCAGTCTCAGTTGCTAATATATGTATATTATTATTAGTATTGGATTGTCAAAATATTGTCTGTGAGTATAACAGAACTGATATTGCAGGCGAAACCCTGAGGAAAATCAAAACAGGAAGTGGCTTCTATTTTGAAAACTCCATGTTCCATAGCCTCCCTTTGCTGGATTTAAAGAGATATGAACCAGATTCCTTTTCCTATCGCTTCCTCAAGGTGTCAACAATCTTCAGACATAGTTTCAACCTTTTATTTAGAAAAATGAGCCAGAACGACAACATTGCGTCAAGTGGTCACATGAGTTTTGCTCGCGCAACAGAATTTGGACAGCCATTGTTTTCCACTCTCCTACTTTGAAAGACATTTGCGGTTGATATATTATCGATTATATATTTTAAAAACAACCTGAGGATTGATTATAAAAAACGTTTGACATGTTTCTGTGGACATTATGGAAACTATTTTGAATTTTCGTCTGCGTTGTCGTGACCGCTCTTTCCTGTGGATTTCTGAACATAACGCGACAAACAAACAGAGGTATTTTGGATCTAAAATGAATCTTTATGGAACATTTGTTGTGTAACTGGGAGTCTCGTGAATGAAAACATCCGAAGATCATCAAAGGTAAACAATTAATTTGATTGCTTTTCTGATTTTCGTGACCGAGCTACCTGATGCTAAGTATACTTAATGTTTTATCATGCGATCGATAAACTTACACAAACGCTTGGATTGCTTTCGCTGTGAAGCATAATTTCAAAATCTGACATGACAGGTGGATTAACAAAAGGCTAAGCTGTGTTTTCCTATATTGCACTTGTGATTTCATGAATATAATATTTATAGTAATATTTATTGTATGTAGCGCTATGCTATTCAGCGGTTGTTGATGACACTTATCCCGATATCGGGATTGCAGCCATAACAAGTTTTAAACAATGCTACTTTATATCATGTTTACATACCCTACATTACTCATTTCATATGTATATACTCTAATCTATACAATCTACTGCATCTTGCCTATGCCGATCGGCCATCGCTCATCCATATATTTATATGTACATATTCTTATTCATTCCTTTGTTGTTGTGAAATTGTTAGATTACTTGTTAAATATTACTGCATGGTCGGAACTAAAAGCACAAGCATTTCGCTACATTCGCATTAACATCTGCTAACCATGTGTATGTGACCAATAAAATTTGATTTGATTTGATTTGTGGTTAGGCAAAATCAAATGATCTGACAATCATAATTGATGAATGTCATTCAAATCTAAAAGTCCCTTCTGAAAAGGGACATGGTTTTAGGTGATTGTAGAGGACTTCTGGGGACAGTAATGTGTGTGATCTCCCCATGGAACTCCCATAGACAGTGAGGTCCGTTGCTTCGATCCCTCTCCATCAGAGCTCCGCTCTGTCTGCGTTGGCTCAACGTTGCTATGACTTATCCATGCTTAGATCCATCCTGACATGCGAATGGTATTGATCTGCTGTCCTCTCTCTCTGTCCTCCCATATGGAAAAGCATGCTATCTACCGATCGCCCCGAATCTACCGGTTGCAGTAATGAGGAGAGAAGGAGGAGAGAAAGAGACAGAGGAAAGTCAAAGAGAGAGAGAAACAGAGGAAAGACAAAGAGACAGATGGTGCCGGAGAACAAGGCTGATGTTTTACGTATTCCGAGCCAATTGTGTTTTTTTGTTACTTTCTTTGCGTTGTTTGTAACTTGTTTTTTTACTTATTTTGTACATAATGTTGCAGATACCGTCTCTTATGTCCAAAAATAACTTCTGGGCATCAGAACTGCGATTACTCACCACGGACTGGCAGAATCCTTTTTTTCCTTTAACGAGTCCGACTAGCCCGACGTGAATGAAATACTGCTTCCCCGAGAACAGGCCCAGATTTCCATCATTTGCTTGAAGAGAAGGTGGAGAAAAAGGGGCCTCTTCGTAGGCGATCAAATAAACCCCCACTTCCTTCCATTCTGCTAGCAAACGTGCAACCTTTGGAAAATAAAATTGATGGCCTACGCGGAAGATTACTGTGACCATCTGATCATTCATCACTCCAGTGTTAATCTGCAAAATTGTAATTATTTGCCTAATTCTCATGCCTTTTGCACACATTGTATATAGACTCCCCCTTTGGTTTCTACTGTGTTATTGACTTGTTAATTGTTTACTCCATGTGTAACTCTTTGTTGTCTGCTCACACTGCTATGCTTTATCTTGGCCAGGTCGCAGTTGCAAATGAGAACTTGTTCTCAACTAGCCTACCTGGTTAAATAAAGGTGAAATAAAAAAATAAAATAAAGATTAAACTACCAACTGGACATTCAAAACTGTAATATCTTATTCTTCATGGAGTCGTGGCTGAACGACGACAATATCAACATACAGCTGGCTGGTTATATGCTGTATCCGCAGGACAGAACAGCGGCGCCTGGTAAGACAAGGGGCGGCGAACTATGTATTTTTGTAAATATATCTAAGGAAGTCTCAAGGTTTTGCTTGCCTCGGGTAGAGTATCTCATGATAAGCTGTAGACCACACTATCTAACTAGAGAGTTTTCATCTGTATTTTTCGTAGCTGTCTACATACCACCACATACTAATGCTGGCACTAAGACTGCAATGAATGAGTTGTATTCCGCCATAAGCAAACAGGAGAATGCTCACCCAGAGGCGGCGCTCATAGAAGCCAGGGACTTTAATGCAGGGAAACTTTAATCAGTCTTAACAAATTTTTATCAGCATGTTAAATGTGCAACTAGAGGGAAAAAAACTCTAGACCACCTTTACTCCACACACAGAGACACATACAAAGCTCTCCCTTGCACTCCATTTGGCAAATCTGACCATAATTATATCTTCCTGATTCCTGCTTACAAGCAAAAATTAAAGCAGGAAGCACCAGTGACTCGATCAATAAAAAAGTGATCAGATGAAGCAGATGCTAAGCTACAGGACTGTTTTGCTAGCACAGACTAGAATATGTTCCAGGATTCCTCCGATGGCATTGAGGAGTATACCACCTCAGTCATTGGCTTTATCAATAAGTGTATCGATGACATCATCCCCACAGTGACCGTACGTACATACCCCAACCAGAAGCCATGGATACAGGCAACATCCGCACTGACCTAAAGGCTAGAGCTACCGCTTTCAAGGAGCTTTCAAGAACCCGGAAGCTTAATACAGGACAAAGATCGAATCGGACTACACCAGCTATGACGCTTGTCGGATGTGGCAGGGCTTGCAAACCATTACAGACTACAAAGGGAAGCACAGCGGAGAGCTGCCCAGTGACACGAGCCTACCAGACGAGCTAAACTATTTCTATGCTCGCTTCGAGACAAATAACACTATAACATGCATGAGAGCACCAGCTGTTCCGGAAGACTGTGTGAAATCGCTCTCCACAGCCAATGTGAGTAAGACCTTTAAACAGGTCAACATTCACAAGGCCACAGGGCCAAATGGATTTACAGGACGTGTACTGGGAGCATGTGATGACAAACTGGCAAGTGTCTTCAGTGACATTTTCAATCTCTCCCTGTACAAGACTATAATAACAACATGTTTTAAGCAGACCACCAAAGTCACTGTGCCCAAGAACAATAAGGTAACCTGCCTAAATGACTACCAACCCGTAGCACTCACATCTGTAGCCATGAAGTGCTTGAAAGGCTGGTCATGGCTCACATCACACCATTATCCCAGAAACCCTAGGCCCACTCCAATATGCATACCGCCCTAACAGATCCACAGATGATGCAATCTCTATTGCACTCCACACTGCCCTTTCCCACCTTGACAAAAGGAACACCTATGTGAGAATGCAATTCATTGACTACAGCTCAGCGTTCAACACCATAGTGCCGTCAAACTTCCTCACTAAGCTAAAGACCCTGCGACTAAACACCTCCCTCTGCAACTGGATCCTGGACTTCCTGACGGGCCGCCCCCAGGTGGTAAGGGTAGGTAATAACACATCCGCCACACTGATCCTCAATACAGGGGCCCCTCAGGGGTGCGTGCTCAGCCCCCTCCTGTACACCCTGTTCACTGATGACTGTACGGCCAGGCACGACCCCAACACCATTATTAAGTTTGCAAATGATTCAAAAGTGGTAGGCCTGATCCCGACAACGATGAGACAGCCTATAGGGAGGTGGTCAGAGACCTGGCTATGTGGTGGGAGGACAACAACCTCTCCCTCAACGTGATCAAGACAAAGGAGATGATTGTTGACTACATAAAAAAGAGGACCGAGCACGTCCCCATTCTCATCAACGGGGCTGTAGTGGAGTAGGTTGAGAGATTTCAGTTCCTTGGTGTCCACATCACAAACAAACTAACATGGTCCAACCACACCATGACAGTCATGAAAAGGGCACAACAAAACCTATTCCCCCTCTGGAGACTGAAAAGACTTGGCATGAGCCCTCAGATCCTCAAAAGGTTTTACAGCTGCACCATCGAGAGCATCCTGACTGTTTGCATCACTGCCTGGTAACTGATCGGCCTCCGACCGCAAGGCACTACATAGGGTAGTGTGTATGGCCCAGTACATCACTGGGTCCAAGCCTCCTGCCATCCAGGACCTCTATACCAGGCGGTGACAGAGGAAGGCCCTAAAATTTTTCAAAGACTCCAGCCACCCTAGTCATAGACTGTTCTCTCTGCTAACGCATGGCAAGCAGTACCAGATCAAATGGCTACCCAGACTATTTGCGTTACCCCCTCCTACACCGCTGCTACTCTCTGTTGTTATTATCTATGCATAGTCACTTCAATAACTCTACCTACATGTTCATATTACCTCAACTAACCGGTTTCCCCATTTGTGTATAGTCTCACTATTGTTATTTTACTGCTTCTCTTTAATTACTTGTTATTTTATTTCGTATTCTTACTCACATATTTTTTCAACTATATTGTTGGTTAGGGGCTCGTAAGTAAGCATTTCACTGTAAGGTCTACACCTGTTGTATTCGGCGCATGTGACTAATACAATTTGATTTGATTTTGATTTGAGAGAGACAGAGAAAAGACAAAGAGAGATGGAGACAGAGGAAAGACAAAGAGAGAGAGAAAGACAGAGGAAAGACAAGAGAAAGAGAGACTGAGGAAAGACAAGAGAAAGAGAGACAGAGGAAAGACAAAGAGAGAGAGAGACAGAGGAAAGACAAAGAGAGAGAGAGACAGAGGAAAGACAAAGAGAGAGAGACAGAGGAAAGACAAAGAGAGAGAGACAGAGGAAAGACAAGAGAAAGAGAGACAGAGGAAAGACAAGAGAAAGAGAGAGAGAGGAAAGACAAGAGAAAGAGAGAGAGGAAAGACAAAGAGAGAGAGAGACAGAGGAAAGACAAAGAGAGAGAGACAGAGGAAAGACAAAGAGAGAGAGAGACAGAGGAAAGACAAAGAGAGAGAGAGACAGAGGAAAGACAAAGAGAGAGAGAGACAGAGGAAAGACAAGAGAAAGAGAGACAGAGGAAAGACAAGAGAAAGAGAGAGAGAGGAAAGACAAAGAGAGAGACAGAGGAAAGACAAAGAGAGAGAGACAGAGGAAAGACAAAGAGAGAGAGAGACAGAGGAAAGACAAAGAGAGAGAGACAGAGGAAAGACAAAGAGAGAGAGACAGAGGAAAGACGAAGAGAGAGAGACAGAGGAAAGACAAAGAGAGAGAGAGACAGAGGAAATATAGAGTAAAAAAGGGGGGCAGGGCTTAACATGACTCGCACATCTTGTTTGCAGATCTTCTGACTCATTCTCTGTTTGCGGACACACACACACCAACACACACACTACTCTCTCTTCATACTTGAAGGGTGGGTGGTTTTATTGTGTGTGGTGTTTCTCTGTGAGTGTTTTTATTGCGTGTGGTGTTTCTATGTGGGTGGTTTTATTGCATGTGGTGTTTCTCTGTGGGTGGTTCTATTGTGTGTGGTGTTTCTCTGTGGGTGGTTTTATTGCGTGTGGTGTTTCTCTGTGGGTGGTTTCTTCACGTGTGCTGGAGACACAACACACTTAAAGGTTCATTAAAACGCAGTGCCCTCCCACACTTTTACACAACTCCACTGAAAGACTTTCACAGCATGGGGAAGAGAGGTAGGTAGAGAAGAGAGGAAGAGAGACAGAAAATATATAGAGAGAAGAGAGAGAGAGCAGCAAGAGGTAGAAAAGAGAGGGAGAAGAGAGACAGAGAGAGAGAAGAGAGAGGTAGAGGAGAGGGAGAAGAGAGAGAGAAGATATAGAGAGCATCGAGAGGTAGAAAAGAGAGGGAGAAGAGAGACCGAGAAGAGAGAGAGAAGAGAGAGGTAGAGGAGAGAGGGAGAAGAGAGACAGAGAAGAGAGAGAAACCCTTACATGATTTATATGATCCTTTGATAAATGTCTATAAAAATTGCCAGCTCCGTTGACACGTCTGCTGTGAGGACAGCACTCAATGGCACATGCAGACTCACACATACACACACAGAGGTTTTCACAGCATTTCTTTTTAAAGGTTCGGGCCATGCAGGTCAGAGGAGAGATCTGGAGGAGTGAGAGATGGATGACATCACCCACTGGTGGGAATGACCTTTGTTGAGAAAAGAGAAAAGAGATAACACCTCACCATGTCCCTGTCAGGAGATATTACCACTCATTCGTCCTGCAATCTGCCATCAGTACGCTCTACATCAGTACAGTGCCTTGCGAAAGTATTCGGCCCCCTTGAACTTTGCGACCTTTTGCCATATTTCAGGCTTCAAACATAAAGATATAAAACTGTATTTTTTTGTGAAGAATCAACAACAAGTGGGACACAATCATGAAGTGGAACGACATTTATTGGATATTTCAAACTTTTTTAACAAATCAAAAACTGAAAAATTGGGCGTGCAAAATTATTCAGCCCCTTTACTTTCAGTGCAGCAAACTCTCTCCAGAAGTTCAGTGAGGATCTCTGAATGATCCAATGTTGACCTAAATGACTAATGATGATAAATACAATCCACCTGTGTGTAATCAAGTCTCCGTATAAATGCACCTGCACTGTGATAGTCTCAGAGGTCCGTTAAAAGCGCAGAAAGCATCATGAAGAACAAGGAACACACCAGGCAGGTCCGAGATACTGTTGTGAAGAAGTTTAAAGCCGTATTTGGATACAAAAGGATTTCCCAAGCTTTAAACATCCCAAGGAGCACTGTGCAAGCGATAATATTGAAATGGAAGGAGTATCAGACCACTGCAAATCTACCAAGACCTGGCCGTCCCTCTAAACTTTCAGCTCATACAAGGAGAAGACTGATCAGAGATGCAGCCAAGAGGCCCATGATCACTCTGGATGAACTGCAGAGATCTACAGCTGAGGTGGGAGACTCTGTCCATAGGACAACAATCAGTCGTATATTGCACAAATCTGGCCTTTATGGAAGAGTGGCAAGAAGAAAGCCATTTCTTAAAGATATCCATAAAAAGTGTTGTTTAAAGTTTGCCACAAGCCACAAGCCACCAAACATGTGGAAGAAGGTGCTCTGGTCAGATGAAACCAAAATTGAACTTTTTGGCAACAATGCAAAACGTTATGTTTGGCGTAAAAGCAACACAGCTCATCACCCTCAACACACCATCCCCACTGTCAAACATGGTGGTGGCAGCATCATGGTTTGGGCCTGCTTTTCTTCAGCAGGGACAGGAAAGATGGTTAAAATTGATGGGAAGATGGATGGAGCCAAATACAGGACCATTCTGGAAGAAAACCTGATGGAGTCTCCAAAAGACCTGAGACTGGGATGGAGATTTGTCTTCCAACAAGACAATGATCCAAAACATAAAGCAAAATCTACAATGGAATGGTTCAAAAATAAACATATCCAGGTGTTAGAATGGCCAAGTCAAAGTCCAGACCTGAATCCAATCGAGAATCTGTGGAAAGAACTGAAAACTGGTGTTCACAAATGCTCTCCATCCAACCTCACTGAGCTCGAGCTGTTTTGCAAGGAGGAATGGGAAAAAATGTCAGTCTCTCGATGTGCAAAACTGATAGAGACATACCCCAAGCGACTTACAGCTGTAATCGCAGCAAAAGGTGGTGCTACAAAGTATTAACTTAAGGGGGCTGAATAATTTTGCACGCCCAATCTTTCAGTTTTTGATTTGTTAAAAAAGTTTGAAATATCCAATAAATGTCGTTCCACTTCATGATTGTGTCCCACTTGTTGTTGATTCTTCACAAAAAAATACAGTTTTATATCTTTATGTTTGAAGCCTGAAATGTGGCAAAAGGTCGCAAAGTTCAAGGGGGCCGAATACTTTCGCAAGGCACTGTATGATTCAGCTGCTACATTTCAGGTGTATGATTTCACTGCACATTTCAGAATGCATCAAGCATCGATGAACTTAAGACGGCGAGGAAACATTGCTGTGTTTCTAGATTACTTGTTACTACAGTAAAAACAGTTATAACGGTGGAAGAATAACAGAACAGTGGTGGAATAACTGAACAGTGGTGGAATAACTGAACAGTGGTGGAATAACAGAACAGTTGTGGAATAACTGAACAGTGGTGGAATAACTGAACAGTGGTGGAATAACAGAACAGTGGTGGAATAACTGAACAGTGGTGGAATAACTGAACAGTGGTGGAATAACAGAACAGTTGTGGAATAACTGAACAGTGGTGGAATAACTGAACAGTGGTGGAATAACAGAACAGTTGTGGAATAACAGAACAGTGGTGGAATAAAATAATGGCAGTGAAATAACAGAACCATGGTGGAATAACAGAACAGTGGTGCAATAACCGAACAGTTGTGGAATAACAGAACCGTGGTGGAATAACCAAACAGTTGTGGAATAACAGAACAGTGGTGGAATAATCACAGAACAATGTTGGCTGTTCCTATCCTTGTGGCTTTACCTCTAATGTCCATTGGAATGTGAAGTATTCTGTACTGCAATGATCTGCTTTAAAGGGGCAATCTGGGATTCAAATAACACCAAAGTTAACCAATCCCAGATTGCCCTTTAAATGTTTAAGACAGAGGGATGAGGAGGAGGATGAAGAGAGGCTGTTTACTGACACCTCTTCCCTCCTCCCATGTGTGTTGTGTATCGCTGGGTGACTTGATTTGCCCAGATTAGCAGTGTGACGCCGACGCTGTGTCCCCGAAAATGAACTGTCAGCCCTGCCAGGTTTCAGCAGACAGCACCATCACCTCGGCCAATCAGTGGGACCACACAACACTCCCACACACACACACACACACATCCGTACAGACTCAAATAGACACACAGACGCAATGTCACACACACACGTGCGCGCGCTTGTCAGCACAGACATACACGCTCTCTTTGACACACACTGTTGTACCAACACACCCACACAAAAACATTAACACACACAGGCATTTCCTTCTGCATTCAAAATGAACAGTCATTCACACTGTTATTATTGTGACCCCACAAATAACTGTCTGGATCTCAAAATCAACCAAACAGACAACGTAGCCTGGATGTGGTAGTGCTCTGGCAGGTGGGCCTGGGTTAGATCCATATGGACAGTATGGACAGAAACAACAAGAGAATGGAGTGCTGCAGTCTCTTGACTGTACAGCATATGTTCTTTGCAATATGGGAAGCAATGTAAAAAAGAGACCGGTGATTAGACACCTTGCCATAAGAGGCCTGTGATTAGACAGACACCTGACTGGCGAACTATAGACAGTTAAGCAGCGATTCAGCTAAACTCTAGTTTGGACAGCGCAATCAATTACCATAATGCACAGCTGCCTACTAAACCAACCAAGTGAGCTAGTAGATGTGTTCTAATACACAGCTAAGCTAGTGAAAGTGCAGTCAAAGTCAAATGATCTGATATTTATTTGTCTGCTTTATTGACATAGTAAAATACCTACACTCATCTGGAACATAACTGCTAATATGGTAGTAATTACAGGGATTTCATGCTCTCACATCCTCTCTCACCCCCTCTTTCTCTACATCCCGACTCCTCTCTCTCTCCCCCTCTCTTTCTCTACATCCCGACTCCTCTCTCGCTCCCACCCTCTCTCACCCCCTCTTTCTCTACATCCCGACTCCTCTCTCTCTCTCCCACCCTCTCTCCCCCTCTCTTTCTCTACATCCCGACTCCTCTCTCTCTCCCACCCTCTCTCCCCCTCTCTTTCTCTACATCCCGACTCCTCTCTCTCGCTCCCACCCTCTCTCACCCCCTCTTTCTCTACATCCCGACTCCTCTCTCGCTCCCACCCTCTCTCACCCCCTCTTTCTCTACATCCCGACTCCTCTCTCGCTCCCACCCTCTCTCACCCCCTCTTTCTCTACATCCCGACTCCTCTCTCGCTCCCACCCTCTCTCACCCCCTCTTCTCTACATCCCGACTCCTCTCTCGCTCCCACCCTCTCTCACCCCCTCTTTCTCTACATCCCGACTCCTCTCTCGCTCCCACCCTCTCTCACCCCCTCTTTCTCTACATCCCGACTCCTCTCTCTCTCTCCCACCCTCTCTCCCCCTCTCTTTCTCTACATCCCGACTCCTCTCTCTCTCTCCCACCCTCTCTCACCCCCTCTTTCTCTACATCCCGACTCCTCTCTCTCTCTCCCATCCTCTCTCCCCCTCTCTTTCTCTACATCCCGAACTCCTCTCTCTCTCCCACCCTCTCTCCCCCACTCTTTCTCTACATCCCGACTCCTCTCTCTCTCCCACCCACCCACCCTCTCTCCCTCTCTCTCTTTCTCTACATCCCGACTCCTCTCTCTTTCTCCCATCCTCTCTCCCCCTCTCTTTCTCTACATCCCGACTCCTCTCTCTCTCCCACCCTCTCTCCCCCTCTCTTTCTCTACATCCCGACTCCTCTCTCTCTCCCACCCTCTCTCCCCCTCTCTTTCTCTACATCCCGACTCCTCTCTCTCTCCCACCCTCTCTCCCCCTCTCTTTCTCTACATCCCGACTCCTCTCTCTCTCCCACCCTCTCTCCCCCTCTCTTTCTCTACATCCCGACTCCTCTCCTTCTCCCACCCTCTCTCCCCCTCTCTTTCTCTACATCCTGACTCCTCTCTCCCACCCTCTCTCCCCCTCTCTTTCTCTACATCCTGACTCCTCTCTCTCTCCCACCCTCTCTCCCCTATCTTTCTCTACCTCCAAACTCATCTCTCTCTCTCACACCCTCTCTCCCCCTCTCTTTCTCTACCTCAGCAAGTGGTGCTGGCTCAGGTACTGAACAGAATGAAATGAAACCGTGTCCACAGCTCTGAGCTTCAAATGTGAGACATGTTGACACATGGACAATGTTTTGATTCCTATTCGGCTCTTTGCCAGGTTATTATGTTGATTGTTGATTATACCCATCATGCCTTGTGTTAGGGTTGCCCGACATGTCACATACAGCTCAGTACTCCCACAGGAACTCCTGCTTCCTTGATTCGCGTAGCAATTAGCATCCTGCTGAAACAGGGAGAATCCATTTCATCTCTGTAATTTCCTCTGGGAATTTAACAGTGGATTAGCATAACTCTCTCTCCCTCTTTATCTCTCTCTTTCTCTCTTGCTCTTTCACAAACACATTTCAAACCATTTATCCAATTTCAAATGGAAAACAAACGATTTGAAAACACTTTATGACCATTTTCACGCCTGTGGTGGGCAAAATGACATCACACACACCAGTGACTAGGGAACGGCTTCTGAAACTCATCAACCCACGGGTTAATCTGCATCGGTTATTGTGTCACACATCGTAACCTCTGACAATGCCAACGCGGCGCCTACAACATGACCCGCCTGTTAATACAAACCTTACAGTATGTAGCCACACATTTGAATGTCTCTCAATGAAATGAACTATGTTGATGGCAGTAATGGTGCTTCCTTGTGGAATGTGGTTAGAAGTGTAATGTTGATAATGACGCAAATTGTGATGCGACACACATCCGAAACAAGCCATGTATCTGTAGGGCATGTAAAGCTCTTAGACCAATGGAACAAGAATTGGAGAACCCTGTGCATTGGCAGGCAACCCCGTCTCGCTGATGAGATGGGGATAGGGCCTCTGACCATGCTGACGGGGTAAGAGGCACACTGTGAGTACATGTGCGTCTTCAATGTCTGGCAGAGTCAGAAAAGGCAAGGGAGAGCTGGCACAGCATTAGTGGGGGCAATCCTCTGCTTCCAGTCTTTCCTTCTCTCCTCATCTCTCTTCACCATTCCTTCCCTCCCTCCCTCCTCATCTCTCTTCACCACTCCTTCACTCCCTCCTCAAATCTCTTCACCATTCCTTCCCTCCCTCCCTCCTCATCTCTCTTCACCACTCCTTCCCTCCCTCCTCATCTCTCTTCACCACTCCTTCCCTCCCTCCTCATCTCTCTTCACCACTACTTCCCTCTCTCCTCATCTCTCTTCACCACTACTTCCCTCCCTCCCTCCTCATCTCTCTTCACCACTCCTTCCCTCCCTCCCTCCTCATCTCTCTTCACTACTTCCCTCCCTCCCTCCTCATCTCTCTTCACCACTACTTCCCTCCCTCCTCATCTCTCTTCACCACTCCTTCCCTCCCTCCCTCCTCATCTCTCTTCACCACTACTTCCCTCCCTCCCTCCTAATCTCTCTTCACCACTCCTTCCCTCCCTCCTCATCTCTCTTCACCACTCCTTCCCTCCCTCCTCATCTCTCTTACCACTCCACCCCTCCCTCCTCATCTCTCTACCACTCCACCCCTCCCTCCTCATCTCTCTTACCACTCCTTGCCTCCCTCCCTCCTCACTCTCTTTACGACTCCTTGCCTCCCTCCTCATCTCTCTTACCACTCCTACCCTCCCTCCTCATCTCTCTTACCACTCCTTCCCACCCTCCTCATCTCTTTTACCACTCCTTCCCTCCCTCCTAATCACTCTTTACCACTCCTTCCCTCCCTCCCTCCTCATCTCTCTTACCACTCATTGCCTCCCTCCTCATCTCTCTTACCACTCCTTCCCTCCCTCCTCATCT